>NC_058416.1:72601533-72671006 GCF_002201575.2 Neomonachus schauinslandi
CACATATGCTCCCACGCATACTCACACACTCATACACTCACACACATGTTCCCATGCATACTCACACACTCACACATACACTCACACTCACACACAGTCCTGCACTCAGTTGAATCACGGCTCTCTCCATCCTGTCACTTGGTCTGTCCACATCCCTGGGGCCTCCATCCTCATCCTGACCCCCGACAACTCTGGCCACACTGGTCTCCCACCTCCCGCCAGCACCTTCACACTGCGGAGAATCTGCCATCAACAATGCTTTCCTGTGGGTCCTGCTCAAGAACTCACATGACCTCCCTCATCTGTGAGACTGAATCAAAGTCACGTCCAAGGCCAAAACATTCGTTGGTTCTTTCATGTCCTTTCACCCACTTCTGAGTGGGCCTCAGGTGCTGTGCTCGGTGCTGAGCTGGGGAACAACAATGCTGCCCATCAAGACAGCCTCCCAACCACTCCCCAGAGTGGATGGTGTGTCCTCCCCGGAACCTCTCTTGGCCTTCCCTTCTCCCACTCCACCATGCTCTGCATTCATTTGTTCCTCAGTTACCTGAGCTTCCATGATTTCCTAAGCAGAAAACCGCTGAGCAGCCGCACCTGAATGCACCAGACTCCACGGTAGGCGATTTATGTTCATGATACCTGGTTTAAGCCTCACTGGAGCCCTTCACATGAGAACATGGGGCCAAGAAAGGGCTTTGTGTACCTTAAAAGGATGAGCATGGCTGAATCATTGCTGAATTGAGCATTTATTATAGCCAGACACTATGATGAGTGCTTTACATACATTATTTCAAACATAAAATAATAGTCCGACAAGGTATTATTGTCATCCCCATTCCACAGGTAAAAAAACTGAGGTCCAAAGTGGTGAAACCACCTGTCTAATGTGTGTCATAGCGGAGACTCATTGTTTCTCTTGACATAAAACCAATTCAAGGAGGGGGAAAAAACATTTTAAGCCAATGAAAGGAGTTTATAGGTTCATAGCAAAAAGGTCTAAGGGCATAGCATCAGGCATGGCTGGATCCAGGCACTCAGTGATCTGTCTTTCTCCATCTCTCGGTGTGCTTTTTTTTTGTGATAGTTTTACCCTCAGGCAAACTCTCCCTCAGGGAAGTAAGATGACCGGTAAAAGCTCTGGATGTACCCCAACCACCTCAACAGCCTCAGCAGAAACCCAAGTATCATTGGACCAACTCAGAATTGTGTGACCTTCTAACCTGCTCTCTGTGGACAGAAGGATTAGAATGTGCTATTGCTCAGGCCAGGGTGCCAAGCCCACCCCTGAGGCTGGGAGGGGCTCTGGGTGTAGGAGAGGACCATTTCCACAAAGGAAGAACAAGAATCTGTTATCAAAACCCACAGAGCAGAATGAAGCGGCCAAGCTGCAATCGCCCACCACACGGGGATTTGACCTAGCGCCGCCTCGCTCACAGCCTGTGTGTTAACCAGTTTGCTCCAGTCCCTCTATTTTGATTGCCTCTTTCTAATTCCCTGGCCCTGGGCTGACCCCTCTCAGAGTCCCCTCTCGCAGCCCTCGGCACTGAGCACTGGTACTTAACAGTCATGCCAAGCCGGTGATGGATGGCGGCTGTCGCGAAGGCTCTTCAAAGGGGACGGGCAGCTGCCGGCCCGGAAATGACTCTCCTGCAGCGATGAAACCCAAAAGCAAACACACACAGTGGGGCCACCCCAGCCTTTTGCGGATTCTCTCCTTTGGCCCCCTGCCCCTGTTTCCAATTTGCACCCCAGGCCTGTAGGCAAAGCAAAATGTCCCAGGCTATTCTAGGAGGCAGAAATCTCAGCCGAAATGGAATCGGGTGACTATCCTAGCAGCCGAATAATTGTCTGTCCATTTCTATTCTCAGAATAGAAGATGCCCCAGGTGGTGTCTCATCCCACTTTCCCATCAAGCAGAGGAGGCCCAGAGAGGGCAAGGTCTTGCCCAGAGGTTGCACAGCCAGGGAGTGGGAGCAGAGTGAGACAAAACAGAAAGACAGCTGATATTAAGAGTTCACCTACTGTGTGCCACCTCCACCTGGTGGAGGGGTGGAGGGTGCTTTCGCCAAGCTTTAGCTGCTTTTGCAAACCACGAGGTAAAGCTCTAGGGACGAACCCTTGCTGTGTGAGATGGGAAAGGACCCAAGTCCTGCACTACAGCCCAGCTTTGCCGTGTGTCCTTGGGCGAATCATTTCTGGTCTGGGACTCAGTTTCTCCATTTACAAAACAAAATTGCTGGCCCTCAGGGTACTTCCATCTCAGCACTGTGGATTGCATGACAAAGACCATCCCTGGGGGAGGGAAGGCCCCTCTTTTTAGCCATGACAGCCAGAGCTGGAGCCACAAATCGCCTATGTGAGCAGGCTTGGCACTGAAGGAGGGCAGCCTTAGAGGAGAGTCTTAACCATGGATTGAGCGATTCCTGCCAGGCCCTCCGCCTCCAGCCTCCTCTCTCATGCTCTGCACCCGGCCACTTGGAAACACTTGAACTGCTGGGAACAACCCCCACCTTCACCTCCAGGCCATTGCCCGGGCTGTTTCCTCTGCCTGGGACCCCACTTCTCCCCACCCACACTCCCTTGCTACCCCCTACTCATGCTTCTGTTCCTGTGAGGCCACTCCCCTTTATCCCATCCCCCAAGTTCATTTAGCAACCCCCCATTGCATCCCCAGGCCCCTCTAGTCCCCATCACAGCACTTTTTACTGATTTGCTGTCTTGCGTGGAATTGTCTGTTGCCCCCCAGACTGTCAACTCCTCCAGGGCAGGACTGGGCTGGGTCATGGCTGGATCCCTGACACCCAGAACCAGGCCTGGCACACGGGACATACAGATAAAGAATGACCCCCCCAGTACTGGGAATCCCAAGAGTTTGGGGGAGATTATGTCCCAGAAGACCCCTCTGAGCACCAAACAGCAGGGTGCCTCTGCCCCCCCCCCCCTTTTCCAGGACTTTCATCCCCAGACTACACATATTGTCAGTAGTAATAATAGCCATATCAAGCACAGGGACTGTATTTCTAGCTGGGAGTCTCTGGACAGGAGACCTGTCGCCTTGTTCCTGAACCACTGCGAAAATCTCCTCCTGGCCTCCCAGAGTCTGCCCTGGTCCTCCTCCTCCGCACAGCAACCAGAGTGATCCTTCCAGAAGGCAGAGGAGATCACATCCCTCCTCTGGCCACAGCCCTCCAGAGTTCCCCATCCCACTAAAAGCCCAAGTCCTTAAAATCCCCTACAAGACTGTCACAGGTTGGGCTTGGGGAGAAAAAAAGGCACCAAGAGCACCCCTACGCCCCCAGCCCGACCCCCACCAGGACGGTCTTTTATCACGCAATCTGGAATGTTGAGATGGAAGACACTCTGGGGCCATCAATTCCACCTTCTGAAAGGAGAAACTGAGATGCAGCTAAGCATATGCCCTTGGGATGGATTCCCAAGGAAAGGGAAGGGAGGTGGGGAGGAGGGGAATGGGGACGGAAAGGGGGAGAGGAGGGGAGGGGAGGGGAGATGTCTGGGCAGAGTGAGAAGCCAGGCACAGATGCAGGTCCCTGGAGGGCCTGGGAGTGAGAATGGCCCATTGGAGTTGGCCACGTCAGGTGGAAATGGCCAGGCCCTTGTACCCAGGCCATTGTCAGTCGATGGATGTGGACAGCGAGGACGGGCAAGGTGGCTCTCTGCAGCTAAGCCGTCCAAGACAGGGATGACAGCTGAGAACCATAAGCCAATGACAACGTCTTCAGTCACCGTGGCCACAAGGCCTTCCGCCTGAGAAGAGTCCTAACAAAGTCCCCACCCAACCTGCCCTTCGTTACCTCTGAGCTCAATTCTCCTCCCCGTGCCAGCCACCCTGCCCTCTTCCTTCCTCAAACACGACCGCACATTCCCACCTCAGGGCCTTTGCTCTTGCTGGTCCCTCCACCTAGACTGCGTTTCCCCCAGCTATTTCCATACCTTGTTCCCTCACGGTCTTGAGGACTCTGTTCAAACATTCTCTTATCAGAGCATCCTCCCTTGGCCCCCTCCATTAAAAAGGGGCTCCCCACTTCTCCCGGACCCCCTTCCCCTCCTCCACTGCTGCCATTGACATACTGTATAATCCTTGTTGATTTGTTATTTTCTGTGTCCCTTCCTTTGAACATAAGGCCCAGGCAGACCAGTCTACCCAACACCAAGCCCAGATCCCAGATGTTGTAGGAACTCAGTAAACATCCGGGGGCTGAATCAATAAGCCTCCAGTTCTTCACTCACAGTGGAAACGCTCCTGGCTTTGATGGCTGCCCCATGTATCAGCCCCAAACAGAGCCCTGGGCTTAAGCACATCTCTCTGTGGCTGTTATTTGAATTCTCAGTCGCCCCATTTACAGAGGAGGCCACCGAGGCTGAGACAGCGAAGTGTCTGGCCCAAGGTCACGCACCAGGGAGCAGCCGAGCCACTGCCAAGCAGCAGGGCTGTCAGACTACACAGCTCCTTCTGACATCGGGCAAGTGTGGGGGTGCTCGCACCTGCTCCCCAGATCAGGGGTCCTGCCGCCCCTTAACTCTGCCTCGTATTCCATGGTCAAGTCTGCAGTTATTCTCTGACCATAATGGTGTTTATTAACTTGCCACTGAGCTCATTACTGAGCAGCCACCTCATCACCTGCCACCTGCATTCAGGGCTGGGAGTGATCGTTCCCAGCCCATGAAGAGCCCCGGTATCTGCCCCAACAGCCGTCACAGCAGCTTTGCCCAGAAGTTCAAGTGTGAAGGCGAGGAGCTGGCCCTTCCTCTGCCCCCACCGCTTGCCCACCACTTTGGAGCCATAAGTCAAGCAAGAATCTATCTGAGTCACCCAAATCTCTCTGTCCCATCAGCCGTCCCTGCCCCAGTCCCACATATATCTTGACACTGTGACAAATTCACTGCCACGTGGAACTCATCCTCAGCACAGCTGAAGAGCGCCCTTTTAGAACTGCCTATGGCGACGCGGCAAACTGTCAGACAGACATGCGCTTTGCCATTGACTCTCTCGTGCTCTTGGGGGAACTAGACAACCTCTCTGAACCTCAGTTTTCCCATCTCTGTAATGGGCATAATTATTCCATCTACGAATGTTCGCTGTGTGATTTCAAAGAAATAACAGATGCGTTGAGCCCAGGACAGTGTCTGGTAAGAGCTCAACCATTCAGGGCTGACTTCTCCCTCAGACACGCTAGGCAGAGGGTCTAGGGACCACATTCCTTTCAGGGGCTCATGCAAATGTTTTCATTTCTTTCAAAATTAAAAGCAAATTTTTAATACAATCCAGCCTGAATTATATTCCTCTTTATACCAACACAGGCTTCAAGTATAATTTTTAATTATTTTTTTAAGGGAAGAAAGGGCCCACAAAGGCAAAAGTGCCCAGGCCCAGGGACGTCATAATAGAGTCCTGTTTGTTCCCTTCTGTTGGGGAGCCCGAGGCAAGGCCTGGACACAGGCTGGAATCCAGAAGGTGCACTCCGTCAGCTTGACCTGCAGCTCTGATCATCTGATACATCTCAAGGCTTGAGAGTCACACAGTTTATAATCAAGCCCTTTTCTGGCAAAACCCATTGGTTTATTCTTGCAACTAATATGTGTCTGAACGCCTGCTTGCTCCAAACCAGGCATGATCTGGGTTCAAATACCAGTGTGGGCACCTGTTAGCTCCATGACCTTGGGAACGTTACCTTACTTCTGTGTGCCATCGATAAAATGGGAGACATGGGGTCGCCCAGGTTCAGACAATTAATCCAGGTGAAGTTTTTATAAGACGGCACAGCACATAATAAGGACTCCATAATGTTCACCCCAGCCAGCGCCACGGACATGGTCCCTTCCCCGAGAGAGCCCGCGATACACAATTCATTAACAAGCACGTTAATGAATGCGTTGGCCTCTGTGGTCATTAGTGCCGTGAAAGGAGTGAAAAGAGGTGAGCTGCACAAAAACCGGGAGTCTTCTCAGCTGGAGCAGCCCAGGAAGACTTCGCTAAGGAGGTGCCATTTTAGCAGCCCTGGGAGGGAAGGAGAAAGCTCGTTCTAAGGCCTTGAGAAGGAATTCCAGGGAAGCCAGCGTGGCGGAGCCCGCAATGGCCTGGGCACTGCCCCTACCCTGCCCAGAGGACAAGGCATCCCATGGCCGATTGCGCGTAAAGCTCGGGGCGCCCCCTGGAGGCAGGCTTGGGAATTACCCCCCATTTTACAGATGAGGGCCCTGAGACCCGGTGAGGGGGTGGGAGATCTGCGGACCAGACACCATGGGAAAACATCCAGGATAGAGACGACTTGGATCCTCACCGCAACACCGGCTCCAGCGCGCTGTGTGGGCTCAGTAAAGTCACCAGCCTCTCTGATTGTCCTGGTTTTGAGAATGAGGATGATAATCCTTCTCTCCAAACAGACATCGGGGAAGAAAAACAAAGGTTATTTTCCACCATCGGGTGGTATTCTTACCAACCCTGAAAGCAGTCTCCCGTCTCCATCCCCACGCCCACACTCACCTGCTAGGAATTTCCCTTGAAGACCTGAGGCCAATCTACCAACCAGGAAATTTCTGTGCATCTTCCTAGGTGTTGAAGCATCCTCCCCCAGCCATCTCCAATAGCCAATAGTATTTCCTAGATAACTGCAGAACTGGCCTTGCAAATGGTGATTCTAGCCTAAGGCAACTTCCTTCGGCTTCATGGGAGGGGCTGGAACCTGCTGGAAAGACCTCTTCTCCCCTCCTCTTCTGCCAATCCCTGCCCACAGCGCTCTGGCCTTCCTGCCCCCAGCTGCCCATCCAAGCCACTCTGGACAGCCACCATCTCCAGACGGAATGCCCGCATTCTCTCTCCTTCCCATTCCCTTTGCCCACAGGAGGGATCTTGTCAAAACCAAACCCATGTGTCATGAGACTTGAGACTCTTCTGTGTTTCCCATTCTTCCTGAGACACAGAGCAATTCCTGACCATGGCCTCAAAGTCCTGTGTGATCTGGGATCTGCCAACCTCTCTTCCTCCCCACATCCCCTCCTCTGTGCCCTTGGACTCCCTGTGATCCTGCTGCCACAGGGCCTTTGCACTGGTTCCTTCTGCCTGGATTATTCTTGCCACATGCCTCATTACCCTCTCACTGAGTCTCTGATGAAATGTCACCTCCTCAGAAGGTCTTCCCTGACTTCCCCAACTACAGAGAACCCCTGTCTCTCTCTAACCCACTTCTTACTCGGTTTTTCTTCATAACTCTCATCACTACATAACCCTATGGTCTCCTTGTTTACTGTCTGCCCCTCACTAGCAGGGGGCACAGGGAGATGGGCTCTAGTGCATTAAGACTTTCTCTGGTCTCCAAGCCAGGAATGTAGCTTCAAGGGTTGGAGGAGCAGGCGTGGGTCTATCTTTTTCTATCCAAATGGATTGTTATGGATAGTGATTGTCTGAGAGCATATATTATACTCCTATGAAAGCTGCTTAAGTTGAGCTCAGATTTACCAATACCAGTCTCTTATTTTACTGGTGGGAAAACTGAGACTCAGAGAGGTTGAGTGATTTATACAAGGTCACTCAGGAATCCTAGAACCAGAAAAATGCCCTTGTGGCCATAGCCATATATGCTCATTTTTGAGGGCTGAGTGGGAGAGCTTATCCACTTATGATATCGGCTCGGCTTGCTTTCTGAGTCCAAGCCTCCCCGCTATAGTGGGCTGAATCCTGGCCCCCAAAGATGCTCACACCTAATCCCTACAACCTGTGAATATATCACCTTCTGTGGCAAAAGGGACTTTGTGGGTGTGATTAAATTGAAGATCTTGAGATGGGGAGATTATCCTGGATTATCCAAGTGGGACCAATATAATCATAAGGGTCCTTGTAACAGGGATGCAGGAGGGTGAAGTGGCGGGTCAGATAGGTGGGAGGAGGTGTGGTCAGGGAGACAGAAAGAGAGAGACAGAAACAGAGACTGGAAGATGCTATGTTGCTGGCTTTGAAGATAAAGGAAAGGATCATGAACCCAGGAACACAGGTGGCTCCTGGAAGCTGAAAAAAGACAAGGAAACTCATTCTCCACTGGAGCCTCTGGAAAGAATGCAGCCCTGCTGACCCTGGGTTTTAGGACTTTTGATCTGCATGTGAAATGGCCCAAAGGACCTGGGTCTGTCTTTCTGTCATGGCCAGCCCAGCGAAGCCAGGTGATGGACCTTCAAACCTCCCTATCCTCTGCTCTCTGATCTCCTGCCAGGATCCTCACTGGCTGAACCCAGCCAAGCCCACAGGGCATGGGAACCTGCTGACATGTCCGAGCAGGTCAGGGTAAGGTGGTGAAGGATGGAGATCCATCTGGAGGTTCAAACAAGATAGATTCTTGCATAGACCTCCCCCCACCTTCTCCGCCTCCACCTCCAGGCTAACATCAGCCACTGACTCCCTTTTGCCCACAAGCAAAGTTCCAAACACCCAGGATGCCCCAGCCCCTCTCTCCCTACACCTCTCCCCACCCCAACCCTGCTCCAGTACCCACCTGGTCTTACCGGCAAGCCCTAAGCCGCTTCTCAGGTTCCCCAAAAGCATCAGGCCATTTCACATCTCTGTGCCTTTGCCCGGGCTGTCCCCACCACCTGGAATACCCTCTCCACACCCACAACCTGGGCAAAAGCCACAGGACAGAGAGATACTGCAGAGCCTCGAGCCCTGGGGTCCTTCCCAGCTGGCAGCACTGAGGAAAGCCAATTCATCCAGCTGAACCTCGTTGTTCCACCTGTAAAATGGGAAGAAGGAAAAAAGTCTACATCATGAAGTTGCAATGAGGTCCGAATGAAATACTGCTTGTAAACCGGGTCGCTCGAATCATGCCGTAGGCAATTTTTAAGAGGCAAATGGTTCACAATGCCATTCTTGACCATCTGTCCCTCTAGCAATCGGGACCCTACATTTCTTTGAGCCTCACGGAGCCTTGTGTGGACAATCCTGGGAGCCCCTGGAATGCTTTACTGTTCATCTCCTTCAAGGCACTGTGAGCTCCAAGACAGAAGGACCTGAGAGCGTTCATATCTATGTCCTCAGCATCCAGGGCATGGTAGACCCTCGGCAAATACTGGATGGATGAATGAATGAATGAATGAATGAATGAACCAACCAATGTTGAAACCATCCAAAATAGATAAGTCTGCCCTCCCCTCCACCAGAATAAAGGCTGAACTATCTTCACTCCCATCTGAATGAACAATGAGGGCCCAGAGTGACCTCTCCAAGCAGCTTAGGCCGAGGTCACGGCAGGGAGAGGGGGCAGTAGGGGAAGCAGCGGGTCTGGGAGCGGGGCAGCAGGCCCGAGCTCATTGGAAATGCAGAGAGAATCCCAGCAGAGCTGCCGTCTCTGGCAGGGAGCGCGCAGGAAAAGACAAGAAAAATGAAGCCGCCACAACCTCATTTTCTGAGGCCTGCAAGTCAGCCAGGAAATAGCTATTACTCCATCCACTGTCGGTATTAAGTTATTTCCTTCACTAAATACGGGAATGTTCATGAATATCTATTGAGTCCCAGGTACAGACACCTCTTGGCTCTGAGGCTCAGTCACTGTGCCTTTACATTCCTGCAACAACACCCCTCAATCTTGCTCTGAAGTGAAAGACAATAGTATTTTAAATTGGTTAATAAATCTCGGGATTGATGCTCCTCGAAGGCCCGGGAACTTCGTCTCTATTACTCGAATAAAAGGGATCACATTTTAACCACTGCCGGGCTAGGAATTTGGGAGAGTGACCCAAGCCACCTGCTCCTGGGGAGAGGGGGAGAGGGAGGTTTCCGGACCCAGGGTCAGACGGACCCACTTTTGACAGCCAGGAAATACTCATTTCCTGGCCAATTTGGGCCAGTTGGACATCTCGAGCCACTTTGGTTTTGATGGCTTTGTGTTCAGCCAGTTCCCCTGGACTCAAATAAAAGGGATGCATGAGCAAAGCTCCAGGGAGAATGTGGGTGTCTGGCATCCTTTTAAAAAGCACCCAAGTGAAGATAAGGATGGGGAAGAAGAGGGCGCGTCCATCACGCTGTTTGGAAAATAATTCCAAGTGTTGATTTTTTTACACCACCTTCCGCTTGAGCGAGGGTGACCTTGGGCATCCCCCTTGGGGTGGAGAAAGCTTTTAAAAGCCCAGCTCATGGGGAATGGGAAGAGGGACTAAAAGACCTCCCGTTTGTAGAGTTTCTTGCCACCTGCTTTATGTCCTTTCCCTAATCCATCCCCACATCCACCCTAGGAGGAAGAGTCTGGATGTTGTCCACAGTCAAGCAAATCCACGCGTGGGAATCATCCCTGTATACCCAGCCCCAGAGAAAGGGCTTAGAAAACAGTGGAAAGGCTGGTTGTTGTCCAACATCCCCAATTTACAGATGTAAAAACTGAGGCTCAGAGCAGGCAAATGGCTTGCTCAGCATCTCACAGCGAGCTGGCCTGTCAATGACTCAGCCACCACAATGCCCGTCCCACTATGTCCAGGCACGGAGCCAGGTGCTAGGGATACGGATGGGGACCCAAAAAACATGGGGTGGCCACTTTGCTGAAGCTCACCATCTCCAAGTGGAGGAGGCAGAGAGCTCCCGAGTGGATAAGGAGACAAGCAGGACAACCTCAGCTATACTCCATGGCTGAGAAAGAAATAAGCAGGGTGTTGGGGTCAGTGGGTCTGGCAGCAGTGGGCAATGGGGGAGGGGGCGCCATTCCAAGCCCCATCTGCAGACCCTGGAAAGCAAGGAAGCTGAAGCCTATCTCAGACCCAGTGAGGTCTTCAAGGGCAGGAAGGACACCTGACTTGAGAGCCCAGGGTCTAGCACAAGATCTGGCTCACGGGTGATGCTCAGTGTTTCAGGATGAATGCGTGGAGGGTTGGCATTATTACGAATCATGTTCTCTTCGTTCCCTGCGTTCCTTTATCAGAGCTTCCCCGGAAACCCCATCTGGGCTTGCTGATGATCTCGAGTCAATAACCTACTAATTCCAGTTAATGTGAAGCCCAGGCCAGGGGACGTGATGCCCTCACCAGGTCACATAAATCACAGGCTTCCTCCCTGGTCCCTGTGTCCCGGTCCCTCCGTTGAACTGGTGCCCACACGGCAGCCCTCTAGGAGTACAGTTCCACGCCAACCGTACCTTGAGCCACTTCTGCACTCACCTGCTACAGGCCACCCTGACTGAAGGCCACCCCTACAGGTCATCCTTTGTGTTCATGCCTTTGCACACACGGTTTCCTCCTCCGGGAGTGGCTTCTCCTCCCGCTATCACCCTGTTCGGCACCTCCTTCACCCTGTGAGCTCCCACTCAAATGTCAAAACTCCAATCGGGAGTGACCTCCTCCAGGAAGCCTTCCCTGAACTCCAGGGAGTGTTCGGTGCCTCCTCCAGGCTCCCCCATTGCAGCACTTACACTGGGTCGTAATCGGCTGTTTCTATGTCTATTTCTTTTTTTTTTTTTTTTAAGATTTTATTTATTTATTCATGATAGAGAGAGAGAGAGAAACAGAGGGAGAAGCAGGCTCCCAAGGAGCAGGGAGCCCGATGCGGGACTCGATCCCAGGACCCTGGGATCATGACCTGAGCCGAAGGCAGACGCTTAACCATCTGAGCCACCCAGGCGCCCCTCTATGTCCATTTCTTGCCCCCAGAATGAAACAATGGGAATGTCTTGCCCCAGCACCCAGCAGAGGACCCAACACAAAGGCCACCGGGAATAATTGTAAGTGAAACTATTTCTGTTCATCCATCCTGGTAGACTGATTGCAAAAAGGCCCCAATTCTCTGCTCTTCCTGAATCCGTAGCCCTTGCGATGTGACCTGGAAGTTCTTCCCATCAAAGGATGGAGACTTCTCCCCACCTCCTGCATCTGGACCAGCCATGTGATTTGCTTCAGCCAGTAGAATATGGCAGAAGTGACATTATGCCAGTTCTGAGCTGGGGTCCTAAGAAGCCCTGTAGCTTCCCTTTTCTTCTTAGAACCCTGCCAGCCGGCAGGCAAGCGAGTCTGGGCTAGCTCGATGGGAGGCACCAGACACGTGGCCCGGTCGCCTCTACCAGCCCCAGCAGCCGCCACTCGACCTCAGAACATGGGAGTGGTGTCATCTTAGATCAGCCAGCCTCCCCCCTAGCTCACCAACTTGCATGAGCGGGCCCGGCTGGGATCAGCCAGGCCTGGCCCAGATCAACAGAACTCTCCAGGTAACCTGTGAAAAAGAAACAAACAAACACTAAAAAAAGTTAGTCAGTGTACGCTTCTGAGACTCTGTTGCCGAAACGTGGCAGTGGATAGCAGATTTCCCTCCCACCTTGGCAAGAGGGCAGCAAAACCACCAATTTCCCCTGGAAATCGACTCCCAACGATAGGATTCAGCACATCAGGGGCTCTTGAAGGTGGGTCAAAGTGCAAATCCTGCAGCTGTCTCCAATGGAGCAGGTGGAAAGTGACCACCAGCTGACCGAGTGTCCCGTCGCCCCAGGTACAATGGAAAAGCCAAGCCCCAAGGCACTTCCAGAAAATCTAAGAGTCTGGCAAAGGCCTTGGCCAGAATGCTGAACTCCGTCTGGGGAATAAAGCCAGACACATCACTCTTTTGGACAAGCAATTTTTTTTTTGCATAATTGACAATTCTTGGCATATTCTCTCCTTCTCTGCACACGGTTTCCCTTTCATGTCACTCAGGCACGTACCAGACACTCCGAGGTGACTTCCCTTGAAACAAGAATGCCGAAAAGACCTCTGGCTCCCTAACCTTAAATATTCTACTCGTTATAAATTCCCCGAGGAGTCTTCTCAGCTCCAAATATCAGGGGAACAGAAAGGGAGAGAAAGGGGAAAAAAAAAAAAAAAAAAACACTTCTCAGAACAGTTCTTTGTACTTGAGATTCTTTGGTTTGTATTAAAATATTCTCATCTCCTCGTAATTTATGAGCACTCCTGGCACTAAGAGGGTTCACTTTGTCCCTGATCCTCCATTCTAGAAATAAAACTAACAGTGTCAGAGCGGACGTCTCGAGGAGGGAGGGAGCAATGGGCCAGAAACTTCCAGAGTGTTTGATTTGAGCAATCTGAGAAAGGCTCAGCAGACTCACTCCCTGAGCCCTCTTGTCAGGGAGGACACCCAGCAGCAGGCCCCTCCCCATCCATGATCTCACTTGATTTTCAGAAGAGTCCTACCAAACTAATATAATCATTATCATGCCCCTTTTTCAGAGAAAGAAAGTGAGACTCCTGGGGATGAAGTGTTTTCTCAAGAGCCAGAGCTGGTCAAATAAGGAACAAAAGTTTAAATTTAGGTGTGGCTGACACCCGACTGCTCTTACCGGTCAACCGTACCAACTGGAGAAGTAATCAGGGAAGCCTGCCTGGAAGAGGCAAGACTTAAACTAAGTCTCAGAGCTGCTGGAGTCCCAGCTAGCTGTGTTTTCTAGGGGCAGTGATGTACCTACCTCATACACTCAGTTCTCTGTACGACCCTGAAAGGGGCATGATCTCTAATTCAGCCAACATCATTTTTTTTTTAAATATGTAAGTCTGATATTTTCTCCCTTACTTAAAAATCTCTGCTGCTCCCGCCCCTATGCTAAGTAAGCAAAACTGAATCACCTGAGCATGGTTCTTTTTTTGTTTTTTAAGATTTATTTATTTTATCTGAGAGAGAGAGCGGGGGAGAGGGGCAGAGGAAGAGAGAGAGAATCCCAAGCAGACTCCCTGCTGAGTGCAGAGCCTGACATGGGGCTCAATCCCATGACCCTGAGATCATGATCTGAGCCGAAATCAAGAGTCAGACGCTTAACCAACTGAGCCACCCAGGCACCCCTGAGCATCGTTCTTGATAATTTGCCCCAAACTACATTTTCAGTGATCCATCTCAGTACCATCAACACCGCCCGCCCCCCGCACACACACATGTGCACACACACACACACACACAGATACCCCCAAAGAGGCCCCATGTGCTAGTCAAACACTTCACCTCTGGATACATACTTCCTCCTCTACATCTCTCACGGTATTCCCACTTCCTACAATACCCTTCTCTGCCTAGTGAACTCCTACTCATCCCTCGGAGCCCAAGTCAAATGCCCCCTTGTGCTTCATGCCTTCATTGCCTCAGCTCTTTGTATATGTCTCTGGTGAGAACCAGCACAGTACTAATTGGCCCATAGTGTGATGTTGGTCCCCCAGACAGTGAGATTTGCAGGTGGGAGCCCAAGTATTAGATATCCTTGAACCCCACAGCTTCAGCATGGGGCCTGGCCTTTCTTCCAGTTGTCAGTAACCTCAGATGCTGCTTGGATTTCAGGAGATGCCTGTTGGGTGAAGCCAAGCCTCTGTCACACACACACACACACACACACACACACACACACACACTAAAGTCTGTCTCAAGACCTTACATGTAGTTCGTGCTCAATTAGTACATTTGATGGGTGCATGGGACATCACTCTTCTCACCTAAAACTGCTTGTTTCGAGAGGATTAAAACAAACAGACAACAAAAATCAGCGCTGGCATGTGGTCTGACCCCTCCACGGAGGAAAATAGACTCGTGGCTCCTTTGCCTGCCCAGCTCTGTCTCTTACTCACTCTGAGACCCAGATAAATCTTTTTTCTGACAGGCAGCCTACCTCACTTAATTTCGTCTGTGAGAGCCGAAATCAGGGGTTTTCAGATCCAAAGCCTGAGCTGACCCTGGAGAGAGAAAGTGGACAACGTAGTAAAATGGCAGCTTGGAAATTAAGTCCCAGCGCCCGTGTCTTTGCTCCCAAATGTCTTGTAGAAATAAGATGCGTGGGCTTGGGAGGCCTCAGTTCTGTCCCGACACTGTCATTCCTACCCTGGGGACCACAGCTAAACCTCTTGGCCTGCCTGAGCCTCAGCTTTCTCATCCACAAAATGGGAAGAAGGGGAAATCAGCTGCTGCCTGGCAGCCTTCCTGGGTCAGGAAACGCACTCTCTGCTCGAGGTCTGATTTCATCCGTGATGAGGGTAGGGCAGAGACCACTGTCAGACTTGAGGAGACTGGGGCCCACAGAGGAGAGGTAACTTGCTCAAGGCCACACAACCAAGGAGCGCCAAAGCAGAAATTGTGCCCGGTCGTGTGACTTCAGAACACACTGATTTCTAAAGTGCTTCTAGAACATGGTGCGGACTATGACCCTTTGCCTTGACAAGGCCCTGGGGGGACCCTGGAGAAGCAGGTGCAGGGAGCCAGCACAGGGCCGCCCACTTCTGACGGGCACGGCTGGGAGACCAGGCAGCTCTTCCGTGACTTTGAGCAGCCCAGGAGTGAGAGCACAAAGCCTAATCGGGAGAGCCAGGATTCGGGCAGGAAGTCTGTCCCTGCCCAGGCTCGGTAGTCAAGAACCCAGGCGTGGAGTCAGGCGCTGGATTTACATCTGGCTGTGACTTGTACAAGCTGTGTGATTTGGGGCAATAACCTCCCCTCTCTGGGGCTCGGTTTCCTTATCTGCACAGGGGGACAAACAACCCAGGGCCTGGCCCATAAGAAGCAATAGTGTTGGGCGCCTGGGTGGCTCAGTCGGTTAAGCGACCGCCTTCGGCTCAGGTCATGACCCTGGAGTCCCGGGATCGAGTCCCGCATCGGGCTCCCTGCTCGGCGGGGAGTCTGCTTCTCCCTCTGACCCTCCCCCCTCTCTCTCATTCTCTCTCTCAAATAAATAAATAAAATCTTAAAAAAAAAAAAAAGATGTAAATCCAACCTTTTAGTAACTCTCCATCATCTATGAGATAAATCGTGTCTGGTAGGAAAAGAAGCACTCTTGCTCTAGATTTGTGCTGTCTATGGTAGGTTACTAGTCATATGTGGCTATTTAAATTTAAATTCATTTGCAACTGACTAAAATATAAAAAATCAGTTCCTCAGTCACACTAGCCACACATTTCAAGTGTTCAATAGCCACATGTAACTAACTGCTACCAAAGGCAGTTCAGATATAGAATATTCTCATTATCACATAAAAAGGGGGACAGATGGGGCGCCTGGGTGGCTCAGTTGGTTAAGCAACTGCCTTCGGCTCAGGTCATGATCCTGGAGTCCCGGGATCGAGTCCCGCATCGGGCTCCCTGCTCAGCGGGGAGTCTGCTTCTCCCTCTGACCCTCCTCCCTCTCATGCTCTCTGTCTCTCATTCTCTCTCTCGCAAATAAATAAAATCTTAAAAAAAAAAAAGAAGCAATGGTGTTATTATAATATTACATCTTAGCTAAAGACACAGGTGTGATGTGTGTTATGGGGGAGGGGGGGAAGTGAGAGTGGAGACAGAAGATGAGAATCGCTCATCCACTCCAACTTCCAAGCATCTGTCTCTCTCCTGTGCTGTCCTGTAAGGGAGCCACGAACCACACGTGGCCCTTAACCACTTGAACCATGGCTTATTGGAATTAAGCTGTGCTATTAAGTGTGAGTGTAAAATGCCCTCAGAATAAAAACAAAGGTTAAAAATCTCATTAATGGGGACGCCTGGGTGGCTCAGTCGGTTAAGGGTCTGCCTTCAGCTCAGGTCATGATCCTGGGGTCCTGGGATCGAGTCCCGCATCAGGCTCCCTGCTCAGCGGGGAGTCTGCTTCTCCCGCTCCCTCTCCCACTCCCCCCACTCATGCTCTCTCTCTCACTCTCTCTGTCTCAAATAAATAAAATCTTTTAAAAAAAATCCCCTGCTTCTCCCTCTGCCTCTCTCTCTCTCTCTGTCTCTCATGAATAAATAAATAAAATCTTTAAAAAAAAAAGGGGGCGCCTGGGTGGCTCAGATGGTTAAGCGTCTGCCTTCGGCTCAGGTCATGATCCCAGCGTCCTGGGATCGAGTCCCGCATCGGGCTCCCTGCTCAGCGGGGAGCCTGCTTCTCCCTCTGCCTCTCTCTCTCTCTCTGTCTCTCATGAATAAATAAATAAAATCTTTTAAAAAAAAAAAAGTCCCGTTAGTAATCATTCATATTGATCACATATTGCAATGATAATTTTGATAGATAGGTTCAATAAAATACCTTATTAAAATTAATTTCACCCGTTCCTTTTTACTTTTTTTCATGAGGCTACTAGAAAATCTAAAATTACATTTGCGGTTCACATTTGTGCCGCACATTACATTTCTACTGGGCAGCACCTCATTGGATAACCACACCAAATGATCTGCCTTTTGAAACTCGATTCTGAGTTCAGCTACTTCCTGGCTGTGTGAACTTGGGCAAGGCGCTGGCTCTCTCCGAGCCTTAGTGTCCCCATCTGTAAAAGGAGGATCATCCTTTGAGGAGATCTGGTGAGCGCCAAGTCATTATGTTTGCAGTGTCCCGCACATACTTGAGAGATAAGAGCCTCCTTTTTCTCTCGGGACCCGGCTTGGGGGCTGAGGCCCGGGACAACACTTGCCCCTGCAGGAAGCGGGTGAAGGGTTTCCTGGCCAAGCCTCAGAGGGTCTCCACCTCAGCCAAGATCTCCTTCCCGTCCCTAGAATGGTGACTGCCTCACCAGCTGGCTCCTGGAGTGAGGTGAGGCTTTCCCACTGTGGTTGATTGCAAAATAGGACCAAAGATTCTTCCCAGCACTGTGCGCACACCTCGCCCAGGCCTCCAGTATCTGAGGACACCCTGGGTCCCTTGTCCAGTGTCCACCCCTTGTTCACAAAGCTGTGGAAATAAGGAGGCAGGCGAGAAAGGCAAGACGTGGCCTGGCCCTGCCTGGATCCCATGCCTGCCTATGTGCTGCAGGTATGCACGCCCTTCTGGGAGAATGGCCCCTTCCCTGCCCTGGCCCCCGGTTATAGAGGCCAAAGAGTAGCCAGACGTTGACTTGAGGCAGGAAGGCAAGGCATCCCCTTGCTTTGCATCCCTGAGCTGAGGGCACCTGCTGTCCACCCTGCCAGGGAGGATGGAAATTTGCTACCCTGATTAGGAAGCACAAGGGTTGTGATACCCCAAGGAAACACCTGCTGTGGAATGGGGAAGCTGGGACAGACACCTGGTCACTCTTTATCTCAGGTTCCTACCTAAAACAGCCCCACCTGCTGCCTGCTCACCCAGCCTGAGTTGCAGGGTGGGACCCTGGACACTGGGTTCTGGGCCTAGCCCTCCCCGCAACCTCCTCGCTGGGGACCCTGTGTGATCCTGAGCAGGTGCACTCCCCACTCTGGGACTTGGCGATTTTTAAAAACCCCTCCACTGGACATCAGACAGCATGCGGGATTTTGAACGGGGCAGGCACTAACATTTACGGGCTTAACTTTGTGCAAGTGGCCCCCTGTACCTCTCCAAGACTCAATGTCCCCATTTAAGAGATGGGGATATTAATATGGTCTGCCTTACAATGTGGTTGAAATTGTAACAGTGTTTTTTTTTTTTCTTAAAGTGCTTAGCACAGTGTCTGGCGCTCAGCAAATATTCATGAAATGGTTATTATCAGTCGTGTGCTGGTAAACCAGCTCTGGGGGTGGCAGGGAGAAGGGGCGCTGATTTATCGCACTGACCAATTTTCATGGTGCAAATGTTTCCATCGTGACTGATTTCAAGCCAGTGGTTTAACAACTGGCTTACAAAATTCCTGAATATTTAACAATCAGCTCTAGTGAACCGGTGTGCGCCGGCTTCAGCTCGGAGGGGCCATCTATTATTGCTCTTAGCATTATTTTTACCATTCAACCAAGCAGCTTTGTTTGTGGGTTTTCCTTTAATAAATCTACACAAGACTTCACTTTCAACACTGGGTTCTGCAAGGCTAAAAATAGTTTGCAAGCCATCGAAGTAGATGATCTGGTAAAGTCCCCTCCGGCTTGAAATAACATCCCAGGGATTCTGTACCTGAGTCCTCCCCGCTCCCCCCAGAGAGAATTCCCCAGGCACCAAGCCCTGCCCCACGCCATTTTCCCTCATAGCACCACACTGGGCAAGTCAGAAAACACTCACCAAAAGAGGGGCACGAAAGGGCCAAGAAATGAGATCCTCCCCTGACATTCTAGCTGTGTGGCCTCAGACAAATGGTTCGACCTCTCTGGGCCTCATCTAGCGCACAGAGCCACTGTGAGAGGTTATTAATGAGATAACGTGTGTGGATCGTATGCGAAGTGTGCATCAATAAAATCTCACTATTATTAAAAATACTACTAATAATATAACCACCAGGCCCGGCCCCTTGCCCCCATGGAGGGTCTCCTGCAAGTTGTGTGCCCTAGAGCTAAACCCTTGGGTCTGAGCCTCCCCACTGGCTCTCTTTCCCATTGCCTCACTTCCACACCCACCCCGGGACTCGTTTATTTATTTCCTTCTGAATCCTCAAAGTCCATCAAACTGTGGAGTGGTTGGATGGATTTTTTAATTAATTAATGCAGAATCAATGGCGAAGTGATTGTTTTGGCCCTGGCTGGATGGGGAGCCATCTCGACTATGGGAAATAAATGGATGGCTCTGGGCAGCATGGTGGAGGAGGAGGGGAGGGGACTTCATTGAGCGGTGATTGCGCTGCGGGTACTAAGACCTGGGAGGCCCAGCACCTGCCGTGAGAGACAAGAGAGAGAAGTGAAAGGTGGCCAACATGCCTGCCCAGGAGATCAGAGCTCCGGCCCGGACACCCCCACAAAGCAGCTGTGTGACCTTGGACAAGTCACCACACCTCTCTGAGCCTCCCTGGCCTCCCAGGGTTGCTGTAAAGATTCAGTTCAGACACATGCTAACTACGACATGGATGGACCTTAAAAGCATCATGCTAAGTAACATAAGCCAGGCACAGAAGGGCAAATAGTAGATGATTCCATTTCTATGAAGTACCTGCAATGCGCAAATTCACGGACACAGGAAGTAGAGCAGAGGTTCTTGTCCCTCCCCCGCCCCCCTTTCTCTAAAATAAATAAAAAAATAAAATCTTTTAAGTAAAGAAGAAGAAAAATAAGGTATGCTGAGTGCTTGACACTGCCTGGCTTCCAGAAAGTGCTCACTCAATATGCATTTTAATTGTGACTACTCTTATATTTATTATATTATTAATTATATATTATATTCGTATTACTATTATTATTCTAAAATCACCGGGGTGAAGTGATATATTCATGCAGACTGCAAAATATGACGAAAAAGTCTTCCCATCCCTATACACATGCACACGTTTCCGAAGGGACTGGGCAGCTCCCTCGAGAGATGGGGTCTATTTCCCACCCCTTGAATCTGGGCTTGGCCACGTGACTCGCTTCGGCCGGTGCCTTAGCTTCCCCTGGCTGCTCCCAGCTTCTAAATTACCGCAACTGTCGTGGCTTAAAACAACACATTTTAGGGGCGCCTGGGTGGCTCAGTCGTTAAGCGTCAGCCTTCAGCTCAGGTCATGATCCCAGGGCCCTGGGATCGAGCTTCGCATCGGGCACTCTGCTCGGCGGGAAGCCTGCTTCTCCCTCTCCCACTCCCTCTGCTTGTGTTCCCTCTCTCACTGTCTCTCTCTCAAATAAATAAATAAAATCTTAAAAAAAAAAACACATTTTATTCCCTTACATTTCTTAGAGGTCGAAAGTCCGAGGCAAGCCTTAAGGGCAGAAGTCGAGGGGTTTGGCAAGGCTGGTTCGGGCTGGAGGTCCTAAAGGGAGAGTCTGTGTCTTTGCCTTTTTCAGATTCCGGTGGCCACCTGGATTTCTTGGCATGTGGCCTCTCCCTCCATCCTCAAAAGCTATTATTCTAATCCCTGCTTCCAACATCACACGACCTTCTTCTTTTCTGTAGTACCCCTCTGCTTCCTTCTCATAAAGACCCTCATGATGATGCCGTGCCCACCCCAGGATGTAGGATCATCTCCCCATCTCAAGATCCTTCGATTAATCACATCTGCAGAGTCCCTTTTGCCATATAAGGTAACATGTTCCTACAATCCAGGGATTAGGACCTGGGCATTTGAGGAGAGAGTGGGGGCATAATCCAGTCTACAACAACCAATGAGACTTTACCAAATGTGGCCCAGGGAGAAGCTCGTGAAGAACTTGCGCCATAGGGCTAACTGTGCTGGAGCCCTTCTACCACCAAGCGTGTGAGCTCAAACCAGCCTTCTGGAAAAGGAGAGATTCATGGCTCCATCACCCCTGTCACCTCAGCCAGCAGCCAACAAACCCGCAATGGTGGAGCCTCCCTGCCGCCGCGCAGCCAAGGGCCAACTCTTGTGTGAGCCCAGCTAGGACCAGCAGAAGAACCTCCCAGGTGCGCCCAGTTCACACTGCCATCTCACAGGATCCTGAGTTAAATAAGCCATTCTTGGTTTAAGCCACTGAGTTTCCTACAGTTTTTTACACAGCAAAAGCTCACTGAGTCACCAGACGACCATTGAGAAGGTGAGGGGAAAGAACATTTATTGAACACTTACTGTATGCAAGGCACATTTCTCATGTGATCTCGTTGGACCCTCACAAATTCCTCACGTTAGGCATTCATATTACAGACGAGGAAACTGAGGCTCAGGGGAAGCAATTGGCTTAAGACCACATGGCTGGGAGTTTGGGGAATCAGGTGTCAGCCTCAGGCCTGCCTGAGCCCAAAGCCATTGGTCTTCCAACAGCCCCACCCCTGCCAGATCCTGCCAAGCCAACACGTTCATCTGTGCTGCTGGCTTGTTCTTCCTCACTCACCCTTCCAACAACTGCTACCAGCCACCCAGCTATTCGGTGGTTATTTACGGAGGCAGGAAAGCAAAGCAGTTAGGCATTCATGCACTAGTACACCGGAGTCAAATTCCAGCTTGGCCTCTTCCTTGCTGTGTGACCCAGAACAAACCAATTCACCTCTCTGAGCCTCAGCTTCCTTGTCAGTAACATGGGGAAACGCTAGTGTCTACTACTATCTGCAAGTGAAACGAGCAGAGTCATGGAAAGCACTCAGCGCAGAGACTAGCATGTAGCAGGTGCCCAGGGAATGCTAGTTACAGTTATTGAAAGCCGACACTGAAACCGTCCCTGGGCGGACCAAGAAGATGCCAGGGCCCACCCAACAGGGGCAGGACCTCCTCCCTACCAATGAATTCCAGGGCGCTGACCATTTCAGACCCTGTTTCCTTCACCTTCTGGACAAAGAGGAGATGCCGCAAAGCAATGAAAAGAAGAGCCAATCCTTCCTCAGGACACCAGAGCCCCCAGCTCAGCCCCAAACCCACACTGTGACCCTTCCCTCATGGGGCCCTCAGGTTTTCCTTCTCCATCACGAGGGGACAAACTTGCGGACTGTTTCTTCCCCTCCTGCCTTGCTTCAGCTAAGGATCGTCAGCGCTTTACCCCCCTTCAGGCTAACCTGACGTCGGAATGGGCTTCCCAGCACACGCATTCGGTGCCAGGCTGGTTTTGATAATCCGGGGAATGCTGTTATTTCTTGATGATGTCCACCTACCCCCTTCCGCAGCCCATGATAAATTTGCATTGGGGACTGGATTCAAAAAGAGAGAGAAAAAGAAAGAAAGAGGGCTGTCTTTGAAGTGAATGACATGAATTATTTCGACCTAACTTACTAATTAAGACCTCATTAGCAGCCCAAATTTGTGATAGATCAGCAGAGGACTTGGCACAATGGTTTAATTTAATGATTTCTTGCATTACTTTGTTAATCATCTTTAGTCTGATTTAATTTATGCCAATGTGACTGTCCTAATTTCTAATTAAGGCATTGATGGCGGGGACAGCCGCCATAGCATAAGAATTTCAACCAAGGCTGATACAAAAGCAGATATTCGTTTTTAAGGCCTGTGAGGTGGCAGTTTGCTAAGCCGGCTGCTTATTGTTTTATTCTCCCGGAAAGGTTGAGGAGGGTCTGGTCTTTGCCTGGGGCAGATGGTTTCTCACTAATCACAGACCTTTACAATCATCGATTTTTTTAAAGGCTGTGAAAAAGACCTTGGAGATTAACTAGACCAGCCTGCTCATTTCACACATGAGGCAACAGGGGCCAGAGAGGGTGAGGGGCTCCCTCAAGGTCACACAGCGTGGGAGGAGACCCCAGACTCTCCTCCATGGCCACCCACTGGGAGGCCCCAGGCGGCAGGTGGCGGCTTCTGCAGGAGCTGCAATTGCCTGGGATTTGGGTCAGTGAATTGAAATTGGCATAATAATTCCGATAACTCCCAGTCCTTAGGCACTAGGCTCTGAGCCAGAAATTCCACGTACCTTTTTCTCAAATCCACAAACCAGCCCTACACATTATAACTCCTGCCCTCCCATTTTATAGTTGAGGAAACAGACTCAGGGAAGTAGAATGCCTGTCCAGGTTCCCAGAGCAAAGAAGTGGGATTTGAACCCAGGTTTGTCTGATCCCCAACTGTGTGCACTGGCCATTGCCCCGGCTGCCTCTCCAAGTCACCACTGGGGATTCACAGAATTTGTATTCAGATTATAGCTCATGTGTTTGAAGGGCTTACCATGTGCCAGGAGCTGTGCTGAGCATTTCATGTGAGAATCCCATTTGGTCCTCACGACATCCTGTGAAGAAGGCATCATTCTTATGTCCAATTAAACGCAGAGAAACCAAGGATCAGAGAGGTTATGTGAACTACCCAAAGTTGCACAGCAAGATGACAAATCCTAAACCATTCCCTCCTGCCTCTTCCTAACTCCAAACCTCCTACACCTCACCTCTCCCCTGAATATTTCTGAGCTCGGTTGAGCTAGAATGTCTGGGCTTTGCCTACCCAGGGCACTTGAATATGCTTTGGGACTTCCTTCATAGCGACAAAGGCAGCCCCAAGCCATGGGAAGAGCGGAGAGCCAAGAACCAGGATTCCCATGTTTGCATCCTAATTCTGCCACAAATTTACAAATCCTGTCCCCTTCCCAGGGCTCATTTTCCCCATCTGCAAAATGAGGGGATAGGAAAAGTAGTCCTCCAACACAAGTGCACGTTGGAATCACCGGGGGTTAGCAAAATAAAATGCTCATGGCTGCACTGTGTCCCAGACCTGAAGAATCTGAATCTTGGGGTCCAAGGTCCAGGACTCTTGCTGGTGACCAACATGCTTAGTGATGCTGATCCACCCTTCTTTGGGGGGCTCACCAGACTTGATGATTCATACTGGCCCCTACACCCCCTGATGTGATGAAAAATACACTCTTGACCTCTTGACGTTGCTACTCAAACCATTCCTTCCCATGTCCTCCTCCCTAGCACTGTAAATAGTACCCAGATGCTCAGATCAAACACTGGAAGCGTCCTTGGTTCCTCTCTCCCTGTCTCTCTGTATCTAATCCATCAGGGTATCCTGTCAGCTTGACCTCCACATACATCCTGAAGCTTCGACTTCTCTCCTCCCTGCTGTCCGGCCCTTAATGACTGTGCGGCCGCCTCCAGCCTGTGTCCCCAGGGCTAGCCCAGCCCCCTACGGTCCGTTCTCCACCCACTCCGCCCCAGCACCCTAGTGACCTCGGCAAAATATAAACTGACCATCTGCCCCCTCCTGAGTCTAACCATCCCAGGGTATCTGTCACTCCTAGAATTACACCCCACACTCCTTCTCTTGGGACTGTGAGACCCTTCGTGAGCTGGGGCTCCCCACCTCCCCATTACCTCCCTCTTAGCATACCAGGCTCCTACCCCACCAACCTGCACTCTGTCCTTAGAAGGAGCCAAGTTCACTCTAACCTCGAGCCTTGGCACCTGGTGTTGTTTCCTTCCGCCTGGGTGGGGGGCCTGGCTCTTTGACCTGCCTATCTCCTTCCTGCCATTGTCCCCAACTTTCCAATCTAAAGGCGCCCTGCCCAGGGTATCCCCCACCCTCACAGCCTGCCTTATTCCCTTGGTAGCATGGATCAGCACCTGAAAATTATCTGTTTTCTTTCGTCCCGTTGTCTCTCCCTGTAATGTGATATAACAAGAAATATATATTTGGTCTTTGTTCCTGGCACAGAGCTCCCAAAACCCTTGGAATTTCGTGAGTGACGAGGCGATAGGAGCGTCTTTTGTTATTCATAAGTCCCTTTCAACCATACCTGAGTTTATGCTAATGAGGTGACTTTTGGAAAGCCCCCGGAGAAGGGGGGGCTGGTTGCCAGGGGAACCAATCATGTGATTAGAGGATTGGAACTTTCAGGCCAACCCCCCCAACCTCTGGGGAGGAGAGAGGGGCTGGAGACTGAGTTCAATCACCAATGGTCAATGATTTAATCAATTGGCCCGGTGTAATGAAGCCTTCCATGAAAACCCTCAACAGTGGGGTTCAGAGAGCTTCCAGGTTGCTGAATCTCCACCAGCTAGGTGCTAGGAGGTGCTCCCCAAATGGGGCATGGGAGCTCTGTACCCCTCCTCCCATACCTGGCCCTAGGTATCTCCTCATTTGGCTGTTCCTGAGTTGTATCCTTTATTAACAAACAGGTAATAGTAAAGTGCTTTCCTGACTTCTGTGAGCTGTTCTAGAAAATTATTGAACTCGAAGAGGGAGTTCACAGGAACCCCAGATTTATAGCCGATTGATCAGAAGTGCAGGTGGCTTGTGATGGGTGTCTGAAGTGGGGGACAGTCTGGTGGGACTGAACCCTTCACCAGCGGGGTCTGCACTAACTCCACGTAGTTGATGTCAGAGCTGAATGAAAGGACTCCCAGTTGGTGTCCAGAAAGAGAACTGGTTGGTGTGTCAGGGGAAACCCAAACATATGTATCAGAAATGTTGTGAATGATAGAAAAACAAAAACAAAAGCACTGTTTTTTTCCTTTTATTGGTATGTGCAGTAGTGGCAGATAAAGAGGGCTTTTTTTTTTTTTTTCATTTTACCCCCACCAGAATGTCACTTCCATGGAGACAGGATCGCTGCCTTTCTGGTGCATCAAAGCGCCTCCATGGTGCGACTGGTGACAGAGCGTGCACCCCAGAAGGACTCATCAGATGAACAAATGAAGGAAGGATGACATCATGCTCCCGGAAGTGCACTGATCCAAATTCCAGTCCTTGGGGATGTCCTAGAAGTGAAACCCTTAAGGAAGGACATCCTCGGGACCTTTAGTGCACAGGACAACCTCAGACCAGGATGAGAACTAACCCCAACCTTCAAATGACTCCTTTGTCCCAGAGACCTAGACTCCCTTATGCCCTTGAGCACAATCCCAGAGAATTAAAAAGTTCGAAAGAAAGTGCATCTGCTAATGTGCAACATTTATGTTAGTCAATATAGATTTATTTAATGCAATAAATGACATAATTGGACTTTTATTTCCATAATATATTTTTCTAAGATAACTAATATTTTGAGTACCCGTGGCCTACTGATGTCTCCTGAAGGAACATATTTCCTGTATTATTACTCTTGTATAAAACTGACATTTAAACAGTTTAATAAATGAGCAGTTGTTTGACTTGTATCAGTTTCAATACATTCCAGGATATTAATAAAATATATTTCATAAGCCAGCTCAATAGACCATGCCGTAAAAACTCAATGATTTATTAGCGATACACTTGCTATTAGTTGGGACAGATACTCAAAATGCCATTAGGGTTAAAATAATAATCAATCAAACTAATTAGACCCTATTTTTCATATGCAAATATAATTAAGCATACATTTCTCCGTAACTTTAAAGAGAATTATTGAAGCTCAGTCTTGTATGAAGAGCCCCTCACTTGAGTTAATGAAATGACAGTGTCTCAAGTTGGATATGCAAACAAAATTGATGAACCGTTCTAGGCTTTGAGGATCAGAGGGAGGTGGGATGGGAGGAGAAGGGCTAGGAAAGAACCACTCTGTACACCCCAGTCTATTCTTCCCATCAATGCTGATCAGGGGAAAGTTTCAAGACTCAATGTGGGCAAGGATGACAGAACCAATATGGCACCATGGGCAAGAACATGGACTGTGAACTCACACTGCTGTGTTCAAATCTTAGCTTCACCAACAGAGTGGATCTTGGGCAAGTTAACCTCTCTCTGTGCCTCTGTTTCTGCATCTGTAAAATGGGCATGATGATGGTGAGAATAGCAGTATATGCCTTGAGGTTTGCTGGAAGGAGTGAGTGTGCCCCTAGCTCATAGCCAGTGCTCAGTAAACACTAGCTGTTTTTATCTGGGAAGCAGTTCATTTGCCCCGCAGCTCCGTCTGCAAGACCTCTCAGCCACTCGCTGGTTGGGTGACCCTGGGAAAGTCTACTCCCCTCTCTCTGAACATTCAGGGAGTTAGTCTAGATGATTCAGAAGGTCAGAGCTAACAGTTGAAAAGGTTGAAGAATGGTCACCCTTAACCGTTCTTTCTGTCTCTGGGTCCAATTCACAAAACCTAGTTGCTCCCAAGGAATAGAGTCAGAATAGTGGAAGAAACCAGAACCAAGTCAGAGCATAAAGCCAGGGCAACCAGGACTGGTCTCTTCAAAGAAACCCATATTAGAGAGCAAGAGAAGAATTTAGACTGCTTCTGGCTCTGGCCAAATGCTTAGGGTAGCCATTAAGGCCAGGGTCTACAAACATTTTCTTTAAAGGGCCAGACAGTAAATATTTTAGACTTTGCAGGCCATACGTCTCTGTCCCACCTACTCAACTCTGCTGCTATAGCATGAAAGTACCCAGAGACATTCCAACAAAGTTTGGAGTTTGTGTTCCAACAAAACTTACTTTGCAGACACAGGCAATGGAAGGGTTTGGGCTCAGGGGTAAAGGCAATGTCAACTGGGGGGGAAAAAAGGCAATCTCAGCTGATGTAACAAACAAACCCCAAAATATGCCATGGTGGGCGTCTATTTCTAGCTCTTGCAAAGTCCAGTGAAGACATCTGCAGTCAGGCAGCTCTCCAGCTATCCCTCCAAGAGGTACTAAAGACCCAGGTTCTTGCCACATAATGGTTCCCTCCACCCTCAATGAGGGATCTCCAGCTCACTTGGTCTGAGTTCCATCAGTGGAAAGGAAAGAGCATGAAGGATCATACCTGGGAAGGTTGATGGACCCGCTCTGGGTGTGAAGTACATCACCTCACTCACATTTGACTAGAACTTGGTCTCTTGGCCACATCAACTGCCAGGAAGGCTGGGAGATGGGTCCAAGTTGTGTGACTGTCCACGCCATGTGTGCTAAGAACTAGCAGTGTCTGCCAGAGGAGGGAGAAGAACGTTGACTTGTCAGGATGTACCAAGACATATTCACCTTCCTCATTCTGTCTTTTCACGTAAGGTTGGTCATTCTGACAAAGAGCATAGTTGTTCCCTTTGAGGTACTTCCTCTAAGATTTCCAGAGTTACCTGCCCATCCCCCTTTTTCCACATTCCCTCCCCATCTTTATCCCTAAGCACCTCCCCCCTTCATCTGTCTCTCCTCCTAGGCAGGCTCTCTCCTTCTTGAGAGAGGGTCAAGTCTGTGGCTCACTACTGCATCTGTCTTCACATTGGCCACATGGGAGATGCTTGATAAAAATTAACTGATGCACGAAGAGATGAATCTAAGATGAGTTATAATGATCAAGCGCATGTAAAGTCAGGTTTAAGAAAATAATTAAAAAGAGCAAAGAAATGAATGTGGCATATCCCTGGGAGAAAGTCCAAGGAAGTCCAGGTAAAAAGAAAATCTGGAAAGTTCAAGAGAGCCCGGAGCTAAATGTGGTTTCCAGCTGTGGCCACTCTGCCCTAAAGAGTAAGAAAAAAAGGCGTCCATGTGCATGCGTGTGCGTGTGTGCGTGCACGCACGCGCATGCCCGCGCACGCGTTGGGTTATACCGATCTCTTTGTCTGAGACAAGAGCTCATGAGTCAGTCTCTAACTTGGTCTGGTTTTCCAGCCTTTTCTTTCCTCCTCAGGTTAGAACACGCAGGGGGCTCTGGAGAGCAGAAAGGTAATTATGCCCAATGGGTGGAGAGCAAACTCAGCATTTTTCGCAAAAAGGCTGTGGGCCCGCCAAGGGACATCTGTGGCCAGAAGTCTGACTTCAACCACAAAATGTATTTTCAGCCTTAGTGAGAAAGAGGGGTGAGGCGGTTGGGGCTTCTGCAGCAATAGCCTTTTTTAAAAAAAAATCATTTCAAAATTAAATTAAATGCTATTAAATTAGCAAAAGTGCCAGGGGAGCCTGGGAAGCAAGTCACTCACTCAGATAAATGGCCCAGGCTGGGCATCTTAAAATCATGGAGATGTCAGATGCAGGGGCTGGAAGAGGCTCCAGAGACCCCCTCCCTTCCTGGCTCTTAACCATGCCCTGAATCCGGATGACCCAGGGAGTTCTCCCAAAAGCACAGAGCTGGGCATAGCTCTCGCAGAGGATCCGGCTCTGCAGGTATGGAGTGGGACTTTCTCTCTTAGGAAAGCTTGAGGAGGTGATTCTGACACACACACACACACACACACACACACACAGAGTTACAAACCACGGATATACTGCAGGACCTTCATTTTGCTGAGAAGGGTGAGCAGTGACCTGCCAGGTTCTCCCGGCAAGTTATGGAACAGTGCCGGGGAGGGGGGCTGGGTGCAGAGGGAATCGGAGGCTTCTCAGTCCCAGCATGGTGTCCCTTCCCAAGGAAGGAGATTCAAGAGGATTCCAAGGAAGGAGGGGCTGTCTCGGGCAGGAGGGGATTTTCCCCTTCTCTGACCCCTGCTAACGCATTCAGAGCATTCACCCTGCAGCCCCTCTGGTCCAGGGGCTATGCTGGGCACTCGAGACCCAGTGGCGGCCGAGTCCCAGCCCATAATAAGCAAGATGATTTCAGCTACTGATAAATGCTGTGATGGGAGTGAAGCAGGTGGATAAGACTTCGGCAAAAGCAGTCATGATGGCTGCTTTGAGGCGGTGACATTTGACTGAAGAGGACAACAGTGAAGAAGTAAATCCAAAGATGAGGAACAAGGAGTATCACGGGACTGTCTAATGGGGAGGCAGCGGGTCAGTAACCTTGGAGTAGGGTGTCCCCGGGGAGCCCTCCCTGAGAAAGCAATCTCTGAGCTAAGAACGGAAGGAGAGGTCAGAGTCCATCAGGGAAAGAAGGGAAAGGGAGAGGTTCCATTCATTCATTCACTCAACATTTTAGCAAATCCCTGACCTGAACAAAGAATGACAGCAACGCTGGGTTTCTCAATCTCACCTCTGTGGACATTTGGGGCCGGGCCATTCTTTGTGGTGGGGGCCGTCCTGTGCCTTGTAGTTTTCAGCTAAGGGGCATCCTAAGCCTCATCCTGCAGACCCCAGTAGCATTTCCCAATTTCATCAACCAAAAATGCTTCTGGACATTGTCACATGTTCACTGCCCCCAGCAGTGGTTAAAACCACTGTACCAAAGTGTAATGAGAAAGAGAATAGTAATAATAATATCATATCATATCATATCATATATTCTTAAGAGGAGGTGGAGCTTTGGGACGGACCTACCCCAATCTAGACCCTAAAATACTCCCGGCTCAGGGGTGTGCATGGCACATTTCTGCAAGCCCAGTAGACACACCACAGCCCCTCCCTTTAGCAGGTTCGTCTGTGGATACTTAACACGTGGATGGAGAAACCAGGTGGAGAAGTCTGGGATGCAGAGCGGTGGGGGAAGCTGAGGAGCACGCTGACGGTGGTCCCCTTTCCTCCCACTGGGGTTTAAAACCTCCTCTCCCGGCTGGGTCGCAGAGGGTCTGCCCACACGGTTCAGGAAAGTGTTAACCGGAGATGTTTATTTATGAACTTGGCCTATTACTGTAGCATAATTTGAATACAGTGCCTATGAGGTTTTTTATTGCCTGCTATAATTTCATTTTTAAAGCTTTCCCTATGCCATACTTTAAAAATGATATCTCAAACAAGAAATAAATTCTGTTTTGCAGCTGTGTTAACTATATTTACCCATGGGACACACTATTTTGTCCTTGACACAAACCCCCAGGGATTTCGCTGAGAATTGCTTTGGCAGCCTTCTCTAGCTCTCTCCCCATGCAGGGAGAGTGCTGCTGCTATTCCCTGTGACACCCCACTGAGCCCCAACTGCAGCCCAGAGAGGCCTGAGTCTGGGGGTGGGGGGCAGAGAAGGAGCTGAGAAGCCTCCAGCCTGAGAGCGGCTTCAGCCCCTCCACAGCCGGCCGTGGGGACACGGCAGCACCCTGGGCCCTTCCAAGCCTTCCGACTATAAAATTAGGGCATTGGACAGAACGCTGTCCCCACGGCATGCCCGCTCCCTCCCCACCCCTCCTTGGCAACAGCTGGAACCCTGCAGAATCTCTCCCCCTTCCTCTCCTGCTCTCTTGGAGTCTGTGATAGAGTTTACATAATTTCTCCGTCTGCAGAATGATGGCTCAGTATCCTAAGTCGGCTGGCTTCCATAATTTTCAGCTTTTTTTTTTTTACCTCAAAGTGAAAAAAATAGTGCAGGGCCCGACTGACAGTAACAATAGCTTACATTTATTGAGCGCTTACTCTTTGCCAGATACCACGCTAAGACGGGATGTAAGCACATTTGATGCGGTCAGCAGCCCTCCAAGCATGTATGACCCTCCCCATTTCACAGGTGGGCAAACTGAGGCTCAGGGAGTCCGAGGGAGAGTCCACCAGGTTAGCCCAGAGGGGTCAGGAGTAGAGGCTGTGAGAGATGCCATCCTCTGCCGCATGTGCCAGGTGGCCCCCGTTAGCTCAGGAGATGAGCTCCTGTCCCCAGCAAGTCCGGAAGCAAGGTTGTAATTGAAGAGCGAAAGGTGTGGGCACAGGGCAGGCTGCAGGCTGCAGACACCCCAGTGCAGAAAGTTCATCAGATGAGGAGTGGGGGGTGCCGGGAGGAGGAAAAGAGAGAGGGGCCAGAGGTTATCAGTCCTACACAAAACACAGCAACAATACTTCTCACACCTCAGCATCGCAAAAAACACAAAAACCCCAGTTTGGGTGGCAGGCAGTGCAGAGTTCAAATACCGGTCCTTGGTTCTTGGTTCTGCAAAACCTCTTCTGGCTCCGTGACCTCCGCCACCCTGTTTCTCCCTCCTTAAAATGGGGATGGCACCACCTTAGTGCATAGTACCTATTATTTATTATAATTTACTGAATACCTATTATTTTGATGGACATGGAGTCTGGTTCCAGAAAGCCCAAGAGAAGGAGAGAGAAAGCAAGCAGACCAGGCAGAGGAAGCATCAGGTAAGGTACAAGGCATGTTGGCATGAAGTTAGAAAGCCCTGTATTCCGATACTGAGTTCATTCATTGAGCACTTGTTAGTTATGAGAGCCTGGACAACTTACTTACACTCTGAGTCTCGGCTTCCTCACCTATAAAATGGAGATATGAATGCCTACACCCAAGATTGTTTGGGATTAAAGTTAATTTGTGCCAAGCACTCAGCACATAGCAGGTGTTTAATACGTGGTACCCGCAATGGTGACTGAAGGTGGCTTAGAGGATCCCGTGCTTGAGAAGAACATGGTCTCTGAAATGGTCCGATCTTAGCTCCACCATTAGTGACTTCCTGTCCCTGAATCTTAGTTTCCCCATAGGGAAAGTGGAAATAATAATTCCCATTTAACAGGAACGTGAAGCGAAAGGGTGGGCAATGATCTTGCATGCTTCTGTCACTGCCCAGAGACTAACACACAGGGGCCAGTGCTGGCCCCCAGGGGAGGAGAGAGCCGTGTGGACTGAGAACCAAGCACAGCCACCCCAGAATGCTGTGGGAGTAAATGACTGTTGTTTCAAGCCACCAGGTTTGGGGCCCTTTTGTTATGCAGCATCTCTGAGTCCATAGCTAACTAATACAGGAGACCCCTCAAAGTCATGTCTATAAATTCATAGATATATGGCTACTATTTTTTTTAGCACAACTGTATGCCAAGCATTGTATTAAACACCTGGCATGTTTTACCTTATTGGATCTCCACAACAAGCAAAGGAGGGAGGCATAGTATTACCACTATTTTACAGACAAAGGAACTGAAGCTCAGAGAGGGATGGTCACTGGCCCAAGGGCCAACAGCCAGGAAAACATCAAATTCGAATAAGAAACCCAGGTCCATCTGACTTTGGAGTCTCTGGAGCCACCACTTGGAACTACTGGGCCACAGGGAGACTATCAGGGTTGGAGCCCAGTGCCCAGTGCTTAGTGGGACATAGATGGATGGTCTCTGTGCCTCAGGAAGGCACAAGGGGCAGACCAGCTGGGTCTGGCCAGCCAGGACCCTAAACGCAGGCAGACTCTTGCCTGTTCAGTGCCCTCTACCAGGGCCTCCCCCCAACAGCAGCCATCCACGCTGAACACCTCCCTTGCAGCCCTCTGGCACCAACCCTATAAATATTAAACCAGTGGTAATTAGGGGAAATCAGTCCATCACTGCACTCCGGAGCCCTGCCACGTCTCCCCACCAGGCCCGGGCTGCCTTTGACTAGGGAGCTTTGTTTCTTTTAATTTGGGGACCTCATACAAGGCATGTGTCAGGCACCAGGACATCAAGCTCATCCTCATGTGAGCTGAGGTCCCCGCTGGCGAAGCCCCACCCCCTCGGGGCCTTGCAGGTTCTGCCAACAAGCAGCAGAGGGGCTGCACGGAGAGGGCGGGGGTAGAGGGAACCGCGAGGCTCCTGTCAAGGCCCGAGACCCCCAGGGGACCCACCTCGTTTTTGTGGATCGTGTGGCATCAGGCACTGGTGTCACGGCTTTGCGGGGCTGGTGACACATAATGCACGGTGACAATGTGTCACATCAGAAAACACAGCTCCACGTGCGCTCAGGTGGGACCACAAGCCCCAGGGGTTCTGAGAAAACCAAAGATAGGGAATCTCCAGCTAAAAGGGCTAGGAGGACAAGAGGATACCAAGCCCACCCATCTCCCTCTTTTGGGAACCCAGCAGCAAACTTCCCACCGGGCCTCATGAAGTTAGGGTAAGTGGGAGGATGGGACAATGGCCAAGAGTCTTCCAACCCACACATATTCACGAAGCATCCTGGCTTCTGTGGGCCGTGCGGCTCTCCGTGCGCATTTCCATGGGCCTCACATCTCACAGAATTGATTTTGCCCAATCCCGGCAGCATTTTTGCTTGGAAGATGTTAACCTTGGCTCCTTATGCAGATGGGGAAACTGAAGCAGGAAGGCATGGCTGCTGCAAGCATCAGCTCTGAAATCACAGAGAACCAGATCTAAATCCTGGCTCTGACAATCCCTGGCTGTGTGACCTCAGGAAACTTACTCGATCTCTCTGAACCTCGGATTCCTCATCTGTAAAATGGGTATTAAAAAAAAATTACCGGGCACCTGGTGGCTCAGTTGGTTGAGCGGCTGCCTTCGGCTCAGGTCATGATCCTGGAGTCCCTGGATCGAGTCCCGCATCGGGCTCCCTGCTCGGTGAGGAGCTTGCTTCTCCCTCTCAAATAAATAAATAAGTCAAAAAAAAAATTACCTACTCCTTGGAGGGTTTAATGGGATCAGACATGAGGATTGTGTCACACAGAAACGGATGCGTTGCAAGCATGGAACAGTCATTGCTGTTGTGATTACGTTTACCAAAACCACACAACTCAAAAGGGTTGGAGGTAAAACTCGAAGCCAGGTCGGTTTCATCTGAAACCTGTGACATTTCCCCTGTGACTCCCCACCCCAGCACCCGACCGGCCACCCAACCAGTCCCCAGGATAGTTTCTCTTACCCAGCATGGCAACTCACCACCCATCCCATCAGCACCACGGGATGGTCGTGGCCTTCATATCCATGGGCCAGGGTACTGTTGGCAAGCATTCCCCAGAGGTGTCCAACAGGGAAGATGGACTCACTCCCATTGTGCAGCTGGGGAAGCTGAGGCCCAGAAAGGTGAAAGCACTGTCCCACAGCCCACGGCAACGCAAAAGTCAGACCCACGACTAAATCCCAGGTCTCTCGCTTTTAGTAGAAATGCCTTCAGCCTGCTTAACGCCTTAGAGTTCACAGCTATTGCGCTTGTTAATTTGATCCGTTAAATCCTCCCATGAACACAAAAACAGGGTTAAGTCCATTTTCTGCATGGGGAAACTGAGGCTCAGCCTGGAGACTTACCCTGCCCAGGATCTCAGAGCCGGTCGGAAGCAGGACAGGGACTCGAAGCTGGAGGGAGGAGGGAGGTGGGAGGGAGGAGGCAGCCCCTGTCCCCGTGTGGTCTGATAGGGCACCTGGGTGGCCCCGGTGAGAGCTGCCCCACCAAAAAGTGACAGTGTTCTGAAAGCAAAGAGCCAGCCTGTGGCCTGGAGATGCACACCCAGGGCAGCTGCATAGACCCGCCTCGTCCGCGTACCCGCGGAGGAAGGAAACCAAACCTCAGGCCCGACAGAGCCCACACGAGTGGCAAGTATTAATTGGTGCAATTAAGGCAGGCCTCTCCCAAGGCCATAGAAGCTGCAGCATCAATAATTAGACTCAGATTGGAATTCCTTTGGCTCTACGTGTAAACAGGACACTCTTTCTGCAGCTGGGGTAAATGATTTGTTCAAGGGGGGAAACATTTACTGTAATTTGAAAGGAGCAATTGACTGTATTATTAGTGGATGTGAGTGCCCAACTGGTGACAGACTCCACGTTGTTCTGTCTTCTGCCCAGGCTCCAGGAAAGAAACCTTCGGAGATGGGGTCCCCCAGTCATTGGGGTGGCCTGGCTTTGGATTCAGAAGGACCCAGACCTGGGCTCTGGTCCTCACTCCCCTCCTTCTGTGCTGTGTGACCTTAGACAAGTAACACAACATCTCTGAGCCCTCCTTTCCCCATCTGTAAAGTAGGGATGATAAAAGTACATGTCCCACAAGGTTGCAGAGAAGGTCAGATGAGCCAAGCACACAGAAAGTGCTCAATAAAATGAGCTGCTGTCATTGTTACTAGGAATAATCGTGATCACTGTCACCTTTGAAGCACGCCTTGGTCCCGAAGGAGCTCACAGTCCCCTACCCATCTGCAAAAGGAACACATCAGAACAAAACAAACAAAAAAACTATAATGCACCCAACAGATCATGCCTTTGATTGAGGACCAACTGTTTACAGGATTGAATCAGAAAAGGACTGCACTTTCAGGGTGCTGAGTCCTTGGTGAAGACAGACACAGAAACAGATGATGGCCAAAACCTCACTTCAAACATCATTTTATAGTTGACAAAGCATGTCTACCTCCTTAGTCCCCAGACCTCTGACAATGCTGGAAATCATGCAATCGTGCCCACTTGATTGATGAGAAATCTGAGGTGTGAAGTCACTTGCCCAGAGTCACATGGCTAGGAAGAGGCAGAACTAGGGTTTGAACAAACATCCGCATGCCCCGTTGGCTGTTACAACCTCCTGGCAAATTCCCTCCATGGTGGGAGGGTGTGGAGATGGATCGGGATCATCCGCCACCTGCACGAACAGGCATAAGTTTGGCTGACCCCATGTCCGAGGCCCCTCCAAATGCAGAGATGACCCTGCCGTCCATCCTCCCCCTTCTCGCCCTGACCCCGACGGCAGCTCTCCCGGGACTGTCATATATTCCTCATGGGTGACCACTCTGCATGCTCTTGCTTGGGGGCCTCACCCTTTCTGGGGCCCCTGCATCAGTTCCTGCAGGCGGCCCTCTGAGACAGCACCCAGCCGGAGGTCAGACAGCTGGGTCTCAGTCCTTCATCCACCTCGGACTTGGGCAGCTTGGCCCAAGTCATGGAATGAAGCCTCAGTTGCCCTGTCTGTTAAATGAGGATAAAGATGGGGCCACTGTGGGCGAAAATGGGAGCTCCAGGAGGGCAGGGAGCATGTGTCCATCGGTTGCTACATTCCTGGCGCGTAGGAGACAATCAAGTAGGTATGGAAGGAAGGAAGGATGGAAGGAGGGAGAGAGCGGCAGGAGGAGCAGGGGGAGGAGGGACACGGGGAGGTGGGGAGTGAATCTTTTCCATCCTTCAATATCCGACCCTACAGCCAGCATCTCTGTGAAGCCAGCCAGCATCTTCCCAAAGTAGGGTGGGCCATGGAATAGATAGAATGTTTCAGCCGAGCCTGTGGTCTCCTTATCAATAGCACCCACTCTCCCAGTGGAGAAGCCACTGCTCTCCGGGCCTCGTCCCCCTCATCTGTGGAGGGGGTGGGGGCCACAGACCCTCCCTCGTCGTGGTCGCCGTGAAATGAGGCTAGCTGATCTCTAACAGCACTTAGCCTCTGACCCATAAGCACGTGCTCTGGTTTACGTTATCACCACACTCACCGGCTTGCTCACCTTCTAAAACTCAGGATAGATTTAAAATCATGGGCTCTGAACCCCTGCTCCTCCCATACTAGCTGTAAGGACCTTCCTCTCCCCACTGGGCCTCGGGTTATGCATTGGTAGAATGGGCGTGATGGTAGTTCCAACCTCACAGCGTGGTTGTGTGGTTTGAGCGAGTGAATGCAGATACTCAGCACAGGGTGATGCGGAGCCTGGAGTTTCTTTCCTGCTCCTCCCTGTCACACACACTCCAGGTGGCCCTACTGGGCGCCGGGCCCTCTGCTAGGTGCTGGTGATAGAGCAATGGGTCGAACCAGACAGGCCCTGCCCTCCTGGAACTGACACCTTGTCACCCTTTCCGGGACATTTCTCTCCCCCGGTTGCTCAAGGGGGAGGGAAGAGGAAGATTTCCCCCAGAGTTTAAAATCCAGAACTTGGGGCCCCACTTGGGGAAAGCTGGTCAAAGGGTCAACTTCCACCTCAAGGAAATGGGCAGGGGGTGATGTGCTTCCCATCACGGAGTTGTGCAGATGGAGGCGTGGGCGGCCATCTGGCCAGGATTCCAACGTTGGGAGACAAAGGGCTGGGTGGCTACGGGGTGGGGCATGCAGTGGGGCCAGGATGCTGTGAGCAGTCCCTCAGCCCTCCTGCCCTGGCTGGGTTCTGGGGAGACAGTGAAGCCACCGCCATGCACCACCCGACCTTGCTCCCCGGCCACTGTCCAGGGACACAAGCTCTGTTCACTGTGGGTCTGCAGGCTGGGGTAGGATTCGGTCCAGGGCCCTCCGGCCTAGAATCCAGGCTATTCCCAGGCCCAGGCCACCTCCCAGGGAGATAGCACAGGAGCCCAATGCCCACTGTGTGCTGGGAGAGCCAGCCATGGGCCTGGGAGGAGGGAGGAGGGAGGGGAGGAAGAGGTGGGAAGATGAGGAGGAGGAATGAGGAAGCAGGGAGGGGAGGAGGGGAGGATGGGGAGGAGGAGGGAGGGGAGAGTGGAAGGGAGGAGAAGAGGAAAGAAAGGGGAAGGGGAAAAGAAGGGGGAGGAAAAGGGGGGAGAAGAGAAAGAGGAGGGAGGGAAAGAGAGGAAGAGGAGGGAGGAGGGGAGGAGGAGGGAGGAGGGAGCAGGGAGGGGGGCCTGAGCAGCAGCAGGGAGGATATTTTAGTACCCCATGAAAACCTGAATAAATAGTGTCTAACCTTTCCTGCTCCCACCGCCTTATCTCAATATCCCATTTAATAGCGCTTTGAGGCCTCACTAAAAGAATATGAGGGCTGTTATATCTGCTCTAAGTCACTATTACAATGGGCCTGGCTGTCGGCTGCGGCAACACCCGGGCTCGGCGACCCGGGCTTCCCCGTTCCTCATGGGCAGGTGTGGGTCCCATTCCTCTGGAGATGCCTGGTGCCCCTTGCCCGAGACCCACCGGGACATGGGGACGATGCCAGGCAGTGGGGCCCTGCTGGTGAAACCTGCATTATCGTCCCAGGGCTGCCCTAAGCAAGTCCCACAGCTGGGCAGCTTAAACCATAGAAATGTACCGCCCAAGGTTCTGGAGGACAGAAGTCCAAGGTGTCGGGAGGGTGAGTTCCTTCCAAGGGCTGTGTGTGAAGGATCTGCTCCAGGCCTCTCTCCCTGGCTTTGTAGATGGCGGGCTTCCCCCTGTGTCTTCACATCACCTCCCCTCTGTGCATGTAACAGTGATCATAGATAGGTGACCTCCGCTCTCCTCTCACAGTTACCCCACACCGCACCTGTCCCCCCTGCCCCCCCCCCCCCCCCCCCCCCCCCCCCCCCCGCTCCCCTGAGTCTCCATGCAGCATCCTGAAACAGGGCTGCCCTTTCCCCACCCTGACGATCCAGGACGGAGGTTCCAAGAGGCGAGGAGACCCACCCAAGATCACACAGCCGGCAATCAAGGATTCAAAAGCAGGCCTGTGCCCCGTTCCCCACGCCACCACCCGCGTCAGGATGTGCTCAGGACGTCCAGGCGTGAGTGCCTGCCCTGTCACTTTCTAGCCGGCTGACCTCGCGAGAGTCCCTTGTGCCGTCTGAAACTTGGTTTCCTCAGAGAAAGACGTGTCATATGATCTCACTGATATGAGGAATTCTTAATTGCAGTAAACAAACTGAGGGTTGCTGGAGTGGGGGGTGGGGTGGGAGGGATGGGGTGACTGGGTGATAGACACTGGGGAGGGTATGTGCTCTGGTAAGCGCTGTGAATTGTGCAAGACTGTTGAATCTCAGATCTGTACCTCTGAAACAAATAATGCAATATATGTTAAGGAAAAAAAAAAAGAAGAAGGTAGCGGGAGGGGAAGAATGAAGGGGGGGAAATCGGAGGGGTAGACGAACCATGAGAGACGATGGACTCTGAAAAACAAACTGAGGGTTCTAGAGGGGAGGGGGGTGGGAGTATGAGTTAGCCTGGTGGTGGGTATTGAGGAGGGCACGTTCTGCATGGAGCACTGGGTGTTATGCAGAAACAATGAATCATGGAACACTTCATCTAAAACTAATGATGTAATGTATGGGGATTAACATAAGAATAAAAAAAATAAAAAAATAAAAGAATGATGAAACTTGGTTTCCTCATCTGTAAAATGGGGATAGAGAAAGCCTGGCCCATGGGAACCAGCAACAAATGAGGTTCTGTTCCAGGACAAAATGCCTTCAAATGGTAGAATTTAGCCGCAGACTCGGGAATAATGGAGACAGACAGACAACTGCATAGACTGCACGTGTGTGCCAGTGGCAGAAAGATCTGGGTGTCCCTCGGATACCGGAGTGGACGTGGCTGCGAAGAGCGGTGCGCCCAGAAGGGCACGCGTGTGTGTTCAGCCTGTGTGCACTCCCGGGTCCAGTAGCGTCTGCACTGGAAGAACTACCCGTGCGTGTGTTTTTCAGGGCACGTGTGTGTCCCCGCCTGGCCGGGTGAACAGACAGGAGCAAACATCTGTGTTGGCGCGTCCCTGTGCACGTGGGCACCTGTCATGTGCCTGTGTGTGTGAGCAGAGAAGCGAGTGCAGGTGTGGACGTGAGCACGTGTGTGCCCTGCGCGTGTCCGTGCAGCCTGCGGTCGTGGGCGCCAGCGTCTACGTGGGCCCTCCGGAGCGTACCAGCCTGGCTGTGCACCCTCTGTACCCAGGACTGTGTCTACCCAGGGCCTGCGATGTGCGTGTGGCCGCATCCCCGTGCCTCTGCGAGCCCCGCATCGAGTGCGTGTGGCCACTGCGCGCAGGGTCCAGCGCTGGGGTAAACGAGGCCTTTTCCGCCCCCGGCTGCACCCAGGGCCTGCGGGCGGCTGCACTAATAAGGCTGCTTTCCCCGAGGCGGTGGCTGCCGGCGAGCAGGTCGCAGAGTCGGAGCCTTGGGGCTGAGCTCCGAGGCCCCGCGCGAGGCTGCTTCGTCAGCAGGACGGTGGCCTGCCCCGACCCGGTGCCCTCCGGCAGCCCAGGGCCAGCGCAGCCCCAGAGTGACCCCTGGGGAGACCTGCCTCCGTCCAGGCTCCATCTCCCCATCATCACTGAGACTGCCCCATAGTCCTGAAGCGCCCTGAGAGGGACCAGGGTCCACCCGCCTATACCAGACCCCTCTCAGCCAGGCTCTGACCGGCCTTGCACACGGCTTGTCGAGGCCTCAGGCTCCCGATCTGTAAAATGGGGCAAGAAGTGTACCCGAAGGCCAAGGCTCAGGCTCTTCTAGAGGGGCCCCCTCCCTCAAAGCTCCTGCTACAGCAGCTGGGTGTGGTTGGGGCAGGGAGGAGAGGAGCTCATCTCTCGGGGAGATCTTAATGGTGACCCGAAAATGCTCCATAAATGCCACTTACGGCCCCGAGCCAGGCTAATGATCATCCTCCTAATAGCAGTGATAATGGCAGCTTCGGTTTAGAGCTCTCACTAAGGGCTAGCCAGGTGCTCTGGTGGCCACTGCTCTGTGGTCTCTCTGCCACCTTGCTCAGGACCCACAGCTGCCCACTCCAGGGAGCTGCCTGCCGGAGCCGTGCTCCCCACCTCCTCACCAGGGCTTAATTAGGTCTCTTAAAGGCAGCGCTGGCTCAGGGCCCGCGGGGAGCTTGGGGCAGAGGAAGCTGCAAAGGAGGGGAGGAGGTGGCTGCAGACAGAGACCTAGGCAGGGCCGAGGGCGGGGGGAGGAGGGGTGATCTCCCCCTGCCTTGGGAACGCCCCTATCCTATCCACCCCCCAGGGCCTCTCTGCAGCAAAGCCTGGGCCTGAGCGAACCTGAGCCTCACACGCACACACATACATGCATTGCTCTTCAAGCTCATTCTTTAGCCCTGAGCAAAAGCGCCACCAAGCTTCATCAATCCGGATAGTGCTGGGATTAATTCCTGAGTCAAGCACACCTGCGTTCCATCCTGGCTCTGCCCCTTCCCCGTTGCGTGACCTTGAGCTACTGACTTTCACTGTCTGAGACTCTGGTGCCTCAGCTTGAAAATAGGGATGCGAGTCGTGCCCGTCCCATCACGGGTGGCTGTGAGGATTGGGTAGTGAGAGAAAGGGAAGCAAAGGGCTGCACATGGTGCCTGGCCCACAGTTAATTTGCCTTTTGTGTCAGCCTCCTCCTCCTCATCATATCAGTCAGGATGGGATAGGTTATGCTACATAACAAGTAACCCCCGAATCTTCACAGATGCATCCCATGCTGGTGCTACCTGTCTCTCACACTGGCACGAGGAGGGTGGCTCTCATCAGTCACTCAGGGACCCAGGTGGATGGGGCTCAGTCTCCATCTTAAATGTTACCTGTGGCCGTACAAGACAGAAAGAGGAATCCTGAGAGTCTCCAACCAGCCATTAAATGCCCCAGCCTGGAAAGGAACATGCCCTCGACTCTTGGGCTGGAATTCATCACATGGCCCTGCCACCCACAAGGGAACCAGAAAGACAAAAATGTAAGACAGTATGTAATAACAAGGACCCGTTTAGAACCCTAAAACCTGAGGCACCTGGGTGGCGTCTACCTCCGGTTCAGGTCATGATCTCAGGGTCTTGGGATCAAGCCCCACATCAGGCTTCCTGCTCAGTGGGGAGTCGGCTTCTCCCTCTCCGTCTCCTCCCCCCCCACCTGCTCACTCTCTCTCTCTCTCTCTCTCAAATAAATAAAATCTTAAAAAAAAAAAAAAAGAATCCTAAAACCTCACACATGGAAAGACTAGGGATCATCTAGTGTTTCAGATTGGGAGCTTAGGACCCAGAGAAGGAAAGCGACTTATCCTCGGTCACACAGCAAATTGACTTCAGAACCAGGGTACTCCAACTCAGGTTCCCCTGACTTCCTAGCCAGGATGTTCTTGTTCACCCCACAGCATCCCCTCAATCCCAGCGGCACCAAAGTATCAACACAACTCTGACCAATGAGAAATCTCCTGGGAGGAATCTGGAGGAAGGTTTTGTCCCTCTTTTAAAGAGTCTGAGGACTGGAAGTCTCTCTGCTAGCTTTGGATGCTGTTGCGTGAGGATGAACTGCAGCAGCCATTTTGTGACCATGAAGAAATAAAACAGAAGCCTGCACTCAGGAAAGCAGAGTGAACATAAGGAAACATGGAACATATGGAAAGAATTTCGCTCCTTTGGTGATGCCACTGAGCCCCTGAATTCACCTACTTGTGCACTCCTTGTTATACAAGATAATAAATTGTCCTATTGTTTAAATCATTTTCTTTTGGGTCTTCAGATGCTGGCAGCCTGGGGCAGCCTCAGAGACTGAGCCTCACACTTTTACCCCATCCCACTACACTCTCAAATCCTACCCAAAGCAAACTCCTACTTCAAGCTTCAGATTAAGCATCCCTCCCTCCCGGTTTCCTGAATCCCCCCCCCCCCACCAAACCTAGAGCAGTTCCCCCTCACACCCTTTTGAAAACCACATCTCTTTCCCTCAAAGCGCTTTATCCCAGTTTGTAATGAGTCACTTGTTGGTTGGTGTGATTCTTTGATTTACACATTCCTTCTCCACCAGAATACAAGCCCCGTGGGGGCCAGGGACACACCGTTTGGACCCATTTTAATTATCTGTGCTTAGCACAGTGCTGTGTCTGCTGGTCATCAGTGTTCACTGAATAAATGAAGTGATTCCTGTGTGCTTACTGATTCGGCCACTTTTTCATCCCAAAATATTCACCAAGTAAGCTTCAGGAGCCAAGAATCTTTGTGTTGTTCACTGCTCGGGCCCCCAAGCCAGGAATGGTGTCTGCCAAGGGGATAAGCATCCAAATACTTGTCGAGTGAATTTGGTAGGTGAATCAAGCCCCCTCTGTACGCAAGGAGGCAGGCTGAGGCTTACCTGTGCAGTGGACGTGTTTCCGATTGGGAGAAGTGTGGCATCAAATCAACGCTGAATGTCCGCATCCTTGCCTGGTAATAACATGGCCAGCGCTCCGCTGGAAGAAGCAACTTAAAACAACAGTCAACATCACCCCGGACTCCTGGGCTGTGAGCCCCTCGAAGGCAGGGTTGGTTTCCACAGAAGCATCTCGCCTGGGTGGCTGAGTCCGGGGTCCTGCGGGGAGCTGAGCTCCCAGCGCACCTCACACCAGATGGCTCTCCCGGGCCTTGCATCTATCATGGCATTTGGTCTTGGGGAACACAGAAGCGACGCTTGAGAGATGGATGTCGTTGGCAAATGGGCTGTGATGATCATGCGTCTCCATTTTTCCCTTAATATACATGATGAATAAACTTAATTACACGGAAAATTGCTGCCATTGAAGAATGTGGTGTGTGTGGCTTTCTTGTGTTGCTAGTGTTTCCCTGCTCAGCTGATGGTCCAAGGTTTCTAGGGAGGGAAGCAGAGTCCCCATCACTGACTCCAGGATCCGTCTTCATGAGGACAAAGTCACACTCAAGGAGGGGGAGAGCACACTCCTGATGAGGTGACAGCATGTCAGCTCTGAGAAGGCCTGGGGGGTAAATTTCGTCCAACCATCCATTTTACAGATGGGGATAATAGAGTCCCAGAGGGATGGATGCGATGACTTGAATCAGGGCCAGGGAAGAAGCATGGTGTCTTCTTCCCCAAGTCCTCTATGTCGCTCCGATCCAAAAGAGGCATAAGTAAAATCCTTGTTGGTTTCGATTTCTTCAAAAAGCAGACGTTTGGGAAACCGCCCCATGCCAAGAGCGTACTCCATAATGGTCAAAATTCCAACGAGAATTTTAACTCAGCAAAAGCTAGCTGTCACTCGTGTTGTTTTTGTTGTTAGTGACAAATTCTAAGCATTTAATCAAATCAGTTTTAAGCTTTTAATGACAAATTTTAAGCATTTAATAAAAGCAATTCACCTGGAATGGAAGAAAAAAGAAACAATCAGGACCCGAGAGGCAGGAAATCTAAGTGCTGGTACAGCTTGCTACTAACTAGCTCTGTGCAATTTAGCAAAGCCGTGCACCCAGCCAAGCCTCAATTTCCTGTCCTGTAAAAGGAACACCCAATCTCTTCCATTAACCATCAGTGGGTTGTTGGAGGCTCAGATAAGCTAATCAACGTCCGGGCTGCGCAAATTTGTAAGAGGTTGTATGACAGTTTTAACTGGAGACTTCTGCACTGTATCGATGCACGGCCAGTCATTGACAGAGCATAAGCTTGGGCAAGTGTCCCGTGGTCTTCCAGCCCCTGCTGAGATGAAGACAAGCCTGCCTGAAGCCAGGTAGCTGGGGTGGGACAGGGCAGGAAATCGTAACAGCTGATGTCTGTGTACAACATTCATCATTATTCAGGAGACACCTACTCTGGGGCCGTCAGATGCCAAGGGAGGGGTACAAACATGAGGAAGACATGGGCTCCGCCCTCAAGGAGCACGTAGTCTAGGAGAACAGACAGACGTAGCATCACTCCATGAGTGTGACAACTAAAAAGTAGCCAAAAGTAACTGCAGAACATGAGATGCAATCAAGGAGGACCCTTGGGAGGCGCGTGGTTTTGAATGAATGAGTCACGTGCACGCACGCCATGTGTCTAACAGGCTGGAAATAGAGGCAAATAAAACAGATGAGGTCCCTGCTTTCACTGACCCTAAAATCTATGAAATGAGTCTTGTCCAGGCCAGCAAGGGGCAGCGGAAAGGGCACTTGGAGCAGAGAGAACGGCCCAGGCGAAGGCACGGAGGCGTGAAGCAATTTGGCATCACTGGAGTACAAACCACTAGACAGCGGGGGAGGCGGGCTGGGAAACCTCTCTTATTTTGCAGTTTGCAAAGAAGCAGCAATATCTGATTTCCCACCTGGCACCACCTAACACACCTTCCCTCAAACGTGCCCCGAGGGACAGGTGAATGGATAAACCAATATGGTCTGGCATCCGACCAGCAGGAGAGAGGCCATCCCCATCATTCAGCCATCAGAAAGCAGGGAGGTCCTGACACGTATCACAGTGTGGATGAACCTTGAGGACATGATGCTGAGTGACATAAGCCAGGCACAGAAGGACAAACAGTGTAGGGTTCTGCTTGGATGAGGTGCCTAGCATAAGAAAGCAGAACAGAGGGTACCAGGGGCTGGGGGCTGGGAGGACCGAATAGGGAATTAGCATGTAATGGGGACAGAATTTCTGTCTGGGAGGAATCAGAAAAAGTTCTGGAGATGCATGAATGTACTTAATGCCACTGAACAGGACACTTAGACAGGGTTAACATGGCAAATGTTGTGTTATATATATTTGACCACAGTGAAGAAAACTTGGAAATAAGCGCCCCGTGCTACTCTGAGCTCTGTGTGTATCTTAGAAATGCTCAGAAGCTCCTTCGTTGGGTCATTCCACGAATATCTCTGAAGGACCAACATATGAGACACAGTTCCAAGCACTGGGGATGCAAAGGCAAAAAAGACAAAGACCCCTGCTGGCCCAGAGGTGACAGGAATGCAAGAGCCAGACAGTAAACAAGCAAATGCATTAATAAACAAGGTAATTATAGATGACAATGAGCTAAGAAGGATATCAAGGGGAGCGATGTGTTGGGGAGACAGGGAGGGAGGCTTCCTACTTTAGAGAGTGCGGTCTAGACTGGGCTCCCTGCGGAGTAGCAGATCCCCTGAGGCCTGCCGCAACCGCCAAGCAGCCAAGCAACCGGCTGGGAGGACAGCAAGCCCTAAGATGTAATAGACACCTCTGTGTGTCATATATTTGTAGCCCTGACTCCCTCTCTCCCACCAACCCAGACCTTTCTGATCTCAGTCCCGCTCCAGGAGGGTCCTGGGTCCTGGAGATGAACTTTGCTAAGACTCAGGGCCCTTACCTAAGCATTTTCCAAGCCTCCCCCATCAGAAAGTGCTTCCATGTGTCTACCCTTCCTCTCTCCTGCTGTAGGCACCTCTATTGGGTCTTTAGGGAGAGAGAGACTCTTCTTAGGAAGTGGTGCTCACGCTGACCCACGTCCCCTACAATCTCTGACAGTGTCACCTGAGACCCACAGTGGGAGAAAAGAGCCCAATTGCCAAGCAGTTGTTGTTGGTGAGATGCACCAGCGAGCTGCGAACTACAGCTCGTTAGCAGTAATATAATTAAGTCCCAAGCTGGGGCTGGTCCATTAGCGCCTTTAGATCATCCAAAGGCAGTGGTTTCTTTAATGAAAGGTTCTCTATAACAAAATTGGGCTTCCATCCATCTCCATTATGGGGGGCAGTTTACCTGCTAATATACACACCACGCAGGCTCCCTGGCGGCAGGGGGCGGCCACAAGAAGGTGCGGAATGGCTTTCTAGGCCCCGGGATGCTGATGAACGGCCTGTCCCTGCTGCCTCGGCAGACGGAGCATCCAATCCTCCTGGCGCCAGCTGTCTGCCGATATCTAGGGGATAAGGGAGAACTCAGACTTCTTGGGATGGGGCAAATTCAGGCCAAGACAGGGGTAAGTTCACTTCCAGAAGCTCCTTCGTTCCCTGCCTGCTCAGAAGTGCTGGGTGGGCCTGGGCCCCAGCTTTTCCAGTCAAGCAGCGAGGCATCTGCAGTTTCCTTTTCCTCACCTGACACCTTCGGCGGCTCCTATTGATTCCATCTTCAAGACACACCCAGGATCTGACCCCTTCTGGTCACCAGCAGCCGGTTGACTGCATAGATCTGGAAGACTTAGGAGGGAAATGGACTCACCACAGGTGAAATTTGGCGAATGCATCATTTCCCCATTATTTTTACAACCAAACCCCCGGTCCTGGGAGGTGCTCTGAGATGGGGAGAGAAAATGGTCTCCTTCTCATAGGTCTGGGAAACTTGGAACGATTCCTTTTGCTTGCAGCAAAGACACCTGTTGGAATCCTCACTTCTGTGACACATTTGATCGTGGATCTGAGCTAAGGCAATTTTAGCAAGAAGTTTCTCTTATTTTCAGTCCTAAGTCAAGAAGTCCCTTGTTGGGTGCCTGGGTGGCTCAGTTGGTTAAGCAACTGCCTTCGGCTCAGGCCATGATCCCGGAGTCCCTGGATCGAGTCCCGCATCGGGCTCCCTGCTCAGCAGGGAGTCTGCTTCTCCCTCTCCTGCTCCCCCCTCTTGTGCTCTTTCTCTCTCTCACTCTCTCTCTCAAATAAATAAATAAAATCTTTAAAAAAAAAAAAAAAAGAAGTCCCTTGTTTGTCTCCTCATGCCCCCCGACAAGGTAGGAGAGGGCTGCAGGGAGACCAGCATCCACTGGGAATTTGCCACGGGAGCGACACGGGGCTGTGTGCACCTTGTCTCATCGGGTCCTCACGATGCTCCTATGAGGTGTGTACTATGATGACCCCCATCCATCTTGCAGATGACCAAAGTCATGTTAAAATGATTCACTAAGGTCCATGTGACTAGGAAAGCCACTTTTCCTGGCTCTAAGCTCAAGCCCTGTGACCCCAAGCCACCACATCCTACTATCTGCGGACCTGAGTGTGCTTCACAGAACTTTCTCCCTCTCAGCACCTCCCTCTTGCCCAAATAGTCTCCCTGCTCCTCCACCATCACAGCCTCCTCTGGGAACCAAGGGGTTAAGCTCTCCCTCCTGTTTGCCCAGATTCAAGTTCATTACGCTGACTAATTGCTTCAAAGTCAGCGATTCCACCATGGCTAATGGAAAATGTATCTGCAAGTAATAGATTAGTTGGCCACTTGTGATCAGCCCTCAACTAGAGGATCACCCGGCTGCCGGACCCACCCAGCCAGTCCTTCTGGGGGCCAGGAAAGGGAACCAGAGGCTGGTCTCTAAGGGGTTTGGGGGGCATCTGGAGTTTCACTGACCATCGCCCTGAGAAAAGCCAGCCAGCCAGTTCTGTCCCTAAGGAGACACATCCTTTTCAAATCATTAAAATGCAAGTGTGCTAACTTGAAAAGAATGGAAATCTTATCAGCATAATGAGCCACCAAATACCAGAACTGCAGCACGCCAGCTTCCCCCTACCCCAGAACGAGAGAGGGAGGGGGGCTTTTCTCAGAAGGTTTAAAGTCATTAATTATACAGTAACAGCTACCAGTTTGCGCACTAGCTAGGAGCCGCGCGCTGCATTTACCATTACTCATTTCATCCCAGCAACAGCCCATGAAGCAGGTACTATCATTATTCTAGTTTACAGAAGGGAAACAGAGCTCAGAGAGAGGCAGCAGCCTACCCCAGGTCACACAGCAAGAAAAGTAGAAGTGGCCTTGGGGAGACCTTAGGTCCGTGTGACTCCAAAACCAGATCTTTTATTCTGTGCTCCAGGGGTCAGCAAAATGATAGGCCAAGCATAGGCCGGGTCCGGCCCGTGGCCTGGGCTTGTAAATAAAGTTTTATTGGAACACAGCCATGCCCATTCATTTACATATTGTCTTTACATGGCAACAGCTGAGTCAGGAGTTAAGTTCACATCGCCCACAAAACCTGAAATGTCTATCGTCTGCCTCTTTGCAGGAAAAGTTCGCAGACCACTGCCAGACCGAGTTACCCACCCCAGCGCAACACTTGTACCTTCATGAAAGGAGGGAGAGGTGACCATGGGAGAAGAGGCCGTTGGTGAACCTGGAGATTCCAAGGGCGACCCCATCTCCCAGATACACTGTCTCCCCAGATCGTAAGGAAGATCTCTGCGAGTCTGGGAACAGAGAGGGGAGCGAAGTGCTTAGCAAGTAGGCACTCAATAGATGCACGGTAGATGAATGAAGAACACAGCTGGAGGTCTCAGAGGTCGAGCTTTGCAGAGTTCCCGCCTTTGCCTGCCTGGTAAATGAGGCACTGCTCAACCCCCTGCTGCCCGTTCCCCAGGGTTGGGGTTGGCCGTCTCTGGTCTCTGGAGTTTTACTGGCTGAATGAGTCGCAGGAGGCTGTAAAAACACGAGGACTCTTTCCTTTAAGCCTCCCCTGTAAGTCACCCCGAAGCATTTCCCTGATCGATTGGCTCTTCTCCTCCTTGTAGGAGCCCTCCCCAGGGAACTGTTTGCAGAAAGGAATAGGCCAGTTTGCATTTAGTCACCTTTATCTGACCCAGGAGATAAATCTCTCTTAGTTTGGTTTTTCCACAGGGGGGTGGGATCCTGGGAGGCCCCCGTGCTGCACCTCGCAGATACTGGAGACCTCGCTAATGCAGATGCTGATTATGCCAAATGGAAGCTGATCAGCGGGTGGGAGTGAGCTGACATTCCCTGGGAAAAGCAGGTTTCTCTGAGAAAAGAGGGTTTGTAAAGGTAGGATGGCCAAGGTTTACTTGAGCTTTCAAAGCTGCACGCCCCCCTCTGGGGACTCCAGGACACCGGATTACGCAAGAATAGGAGCACCACGGGCAGGGGAAAAGGGGGTCCGCTCTGGGGAGAGGGGCTTCAAGTTGGCCAGAGAAGGGGTGCGTGCCTAGCATCCCCTAGAGGCCACGTGTTTGCATCACAAGCCCTGAGTTCAAATCCTAGCTCCTTTCCAACCCAGCAAGTGCCTCATTTCTGAGCGTTGGTTTCTTTATAAAATGGACATGCTCCTGATCTCAAGGATGGCTGACCTCATACAACGGTCTTGAGGATTAAATGAATTTCTGCATTTAAAGAAAGGGCTTGGCACGTGGCATTCTCTCAATAAAGGTCGCTACTCCTACCCCTGATAGTAGTATTATTGTCATTGTTGCTGTTGTTATCTGACTGAGGCAGGAAAGCAGAGGGTGTTACTCATACACCCACCATTGCGGACCCTCTCCCACCAACACGCATGGGGGTATGGCCCACCTGTCCCCAGCTTCTGCATCTGCTAGAGAAAGGTGTGCTGCTGAGGGTCAGATCTACAAAGAAGCCACTGGCTTCCCAAAGACATGGATTTGCTGCCCAGAGATCCTGAACGCCTTCCTTAAATAAATTTCCTTCTGCCCCTCAGAAACCCCCTCCTTGCAAGGTTTCCCTGGGCTCAGGGCAGACCCTTTCAGATGCTTTCAAGTCAGTCTTTTTGAGAAGGATTAAACCTCCTCTCTGCCCTTCCCCACAGGTGACAACCGGCAGGTGGCAATGCTTGACCCATGGAAGCCATCACAAGGAGACGGTGTAGGTACCACACACAGCCTTGGCGAGGAGGCATGTTTTGGGGCGGGCTGGAATCCTGGTGCCTCTTACCCCACCCCGAAGTGTAGCGGTTAAGGACCCAACCTCAGACAGACCACCTACCCCATCCCAGATCTGTCACTTCCTAGCCTGCCTGGGGGTTGAATCTCAGGAGGATGGGGATACTAGTCGCATCAGCCTCATGGGATTATCACGAGGTTAACAGAGATAATACACCACAAAGCCCTTAACTCGAGCTCAGGACACTGTCCACGCTCTGTAAAGGGTGGGTATTAGTATCAACAAAGAGCCCCTGACAGCAAGTCAGACTCTAGGGCTTTTCATCGCAGTTTGGCCACAAACTAACCAATGACCCTAGGCAAGTCCCTCCCCCCTCTGGGCCTCAGTTTACCTTCCTGTTCTCCAAAGTCTCCCTCCCCACTGGGAGCCCACCACGCTATGGCATGCTCCATCCTCACCCCGTGTCAGTACCCAGTCTGAGCACCTTTGCTCCGGAATCTCTGCAAATTCTCTGAACAGCGTAACTGCCCGTTCATTATGTCTTTTTTTTTCCAGGAGCAGAAACCGGGGTTTGCCAAGTGGGGGTTCACCCCATGTCCTCCACTTCTTTGAAATACGCACACACACAATACACACACACACACACACACACACACACCTTGGCAGAATAGTCATCTCCTGCTGCCTTCATCCTCCCACCCCCATCCCATGTTCATCCCGAAGTCCTTGTTAGAATATCCCCCCGGGGACCAGCAGGTGGAAAATGTCATTTTGGAGCCATTACTAGAGCTTTAAGGTGCTTAGAGGCCATCAACACCAATTGCGGTTCCCGTCCAGCGAAGGGGGCAGGGGAAGGGGGGCGGGCTGGAGCTGCTCGTGTCTCGGGCAAGGGGACCTCTGTCAGTCACACCCCGCCGTGGGGCACCACCCACCCCCGGGGGCAGGCACGGAGGGCTGTCTGGGGGCCAGGGACCCCCGCCACTCTGTGTCCTCAGATTTCCCTGCCACGGCTGATTTGAATAATTCAGCAATGCCGGGTCTCCTGGGCACTATTGTCTTCAGTGAAGGCAAATCAGTCGCCCGCTCGGCCTGTTAAGAGGGCCCCTGCCTGCTCCCTTTTTCTGTAAATCAGGATTAATGAGATGGTGAGGGGAAGCGCCGAGCCCTGGGCAGGGATGCTGGCAGCCAGCTCTGCAGGAGCAGCGGGCCCCAGAAGCAGCTCCCGCCTCAATGTCCTCGGGCAGTCTTCTGTGGCACTCATCAACCTGTCGATAACTAGCTATCACCCAGCCTGCCAGACCCCTCCTCAGCCGGGCCCCTCGCCGGCCCCCACGGCTCCAGGGGAAAGAGAAAGCAAGAGAGAGAGGCTGTCTGCAAGCAACTTGGCCCCCACCCCTTGCCGCCCGGCAGGCTAGGGTGGTGCCAGGGGCTGGACTCCTTCCCCGCAGGCGGCACCCAAAAACGCAGCGAGAGGGAGATTCTCCCAGCCCAGGGCTGGTAGACAGCTCGTCCAGGCTCTGAAAGAGTGAGTGCCCCGTGCCTGGCTTTTTGACAACTGTTACTCACACAGGGCACAAGGGACAATATCCTTGTGGTGGTGCCTTCCTCTCTCTCCTCCTGCCTTGTAGTGGCTAAACAGGCAGGCTCTGCGTACCCCACTTATACACTGTGTGACCTTGGGCAAGTCAGTTAGCCTCTCTGGGCCTCGACTGCCTCATCTGGAAAGTGGAGATAAAACCCTGTACTTGCCCCACACATCACCGAGGAGATTCCAAGGTACATAGGCTTAGAAGTCTACCACCAGCAGCCCTCCAGCCCACAATTGTGTGATCATATTGTATTCCTATCTTTATCATGGTTAACTCCAGAATCCCGCTACCCAGAGTGTGGGTCTGCAGCCCACATCAGGTCCCAAACTGCTTGTCACCTGAGTGCAGTGAGGTACACAGAAAGAGGGTAAGTATTTAGAAACTTTTGTAGTAATTTTGACAGATGACAATTTTATATCTGTCGAATATGATAAAAATGCAGGGGCTTGGATTTTGTATGCATTTTTTTTGAAGAGTTTATTTATTTATTTGACAGAAAGAGACACAGCGAGAGAGGGAACACAAGCAGGGGGAGTGGGAGAGGGAGAAGCAGGCATCCTGCAGAGCAGGGAGCCCGATGCGGGGCTCAATCCCAGGACCCTGGGATCATGACCTGAGCCGAAGGCAGACGCTTAACGACTGAGCCACCCAGGCGCCCCGGATTTTGTATGCATTTTAATTTTTTATTTAATTTTTCCCAAAGTCATTTTGTACCGTATTTTACAAAAACATCACTCTGCGATGAAATGGGATTTGAGAAAAATATATTGGGCCCTCCATGCAGGTAGTTTAGAAAGCGATGTTCTAGACGAATGTTAACATCACATCAAACTTCAGATCCCCCCGGAGATCTGGTTAAAATGTGGATTCTGAATCCATAGGCTGGGGTGGGACCTGAGAGTCTGCATTTTCAACAAGGGTTCAGTGGTTGCTGATGACGCTGGTCCAGGGGCCACACTGGCGAGGGGAGAGTGTGGAGCACCCCGACTGATGCCTTATCCCTTCCCTACCCAATTTCATTCCCTGTAGCACCCCTGTACCCAGCAATGCTTCCTCCTACTCTTTCCCTGGCTCAGTACTCACCAAGGCCTGCAGACGCAGTCATACAGAGGCTAAAGTTCACACACCACCACCAAATCGGAGACCTCAGTCAGGAGTCCCAACCGCCACAGCATCCAACAGGTAAACATGTGGAGCCAGTCAGCACTCAGCCAATGGCGGCTATTTTAGCGACTGTCCTTTTTCCCTATAGCCACTCCTTGAGAGAGAGGTGTATCTGTTAGCCGTGGCTGCATAACAAACCATCCCAAGCTCTAGCAGCTTCAACCAATGTGTATTTAGCCATTGTTGCCCATGAGTTTATAAGTCCGTTGGCTCTTCTGCTTTTCTGGTCTGTCCTGGTGGGTATGGGCTGGCTCCCTTATGCATCTGTGGTCACCTGGGGACCAGGTGTTTTAGAATGGCTTCAGCGGGGACAGCCCAGGTCTGCTCCATGTAGCATCTCATTCACCAGCAGGCTCGCCTGATGGGGATCAGAGAACAGAGTGAACAAAGCCTCTTGAGACCTAGGCTCAGGACTGGCATACCATCCCTCCCCCCTCCGTATTCTGTTGACCAAAATAAGTCAAATGGTCAGCCCAGAATCAAGAGGTGGGGTGGGGGAGACTCCACCTCGAGATGGGTGGAGATGTGAAATCACACTGCAAAGCACATAAATACAAAGGCAAGGGAAGATTGCCAGCCGTTTTTATAGACTTATCATTATTCCTCTTTCTAGATGAGGAAACTGAGGGTCAGAGAGGTTCAGAGACTTGCCCGAGGTCAGACAGCAGCTATAAAGGGACAGAGCTGAGCTCTGCCTGACTCTGGAAACTGTGCTCTTAACCTCTCTTCCAAATTCTTCTCTGTGTGCAAAAAGGGGGAAAAATACATTTTGGTAACTCAATTCACAAAAGGAAGAGGATTTTCAAATATTTTGACATCTCCAGTGGAAGTTTTTGCCCTCTCTGGCTCCTGGGCAACCCCCTGCCCTGTAATCACAGGCCTGTTTTCCATCACCTGCTCCCCCCTTTCCTCCTGGGCCTTGAAGCTTCAGGCAATTTATCTTTCCCTTTTTTTTTTAATGGTCTCTTTAACACAAGGGTTTTCTAACGAGACAAATTGAAGGGCTTGGGTGTCAAGCAGAACTTGCGTGTGCTCACAGGAGGGGATGCAGTGAGGAGTAAAAGGAGCCCAGAGGAGAAACAAGCACAAGCTGAGTGGTCCCCAAATCTCAGAACTGGGAGGATTTTGTCTCTTCATCGCCCTATTTGCCCATTTGTGGAAAAGGACATCCCTGTCCCAAAAATTGAGTATCGCTTGTCCTGGCCTCCCCAGACTCCCACAGTCCTGAAAAGACCCATGGAAGTCCTTTGGAATGGGTTGCAGCAATACAGGTAAATTTGGGAACTCAGGTAGTCTAGAAATATTAAGTGTACTTTTCTGCAATTGAGTATAATTTTTTTTAAAGATTTTATTTATTTGACAAAGTGAGACACAGTGAGAGAGGGAACACAAGCAGGGGGGGTGGGAGAGGAAGAAGCAGGCTCCCCACTTAGCAGGGAGCCAGACGTGGGGCTCCATCCCAGGACCCTGGGATCATGACCTGAGCTGAAGGCAGATGCTCAACGACTGAGCCACCCAGGTGCCCCTGCAATTGAGTATAATTTTCATCCAAGCCTGTGTTGAGCCAGATGGCAGAAATGCAAGCATTGTCCAGTTGGGGTCCTCTGCCTCCTTTCTCTGGAATCGTGTCTAAATTCCAGAAAGATTATGGTATGCCAGCTTGAATGCATTCTTAGGAGTTGCTGCATAACAAATTACCCCCCCCCCCAAAATGTAGTGGCTTAAAATGATAATAAACATTTATTATGTCATGTGGCTTCTGTAGGTTAGAAATTCATGAGCTAGGTGGTCAGGCTTCAGGTCTCTCATGAGGGGACAGTCAGATATAAGCTGGGGTTGTAGGCTCATCTGCAGACTTGACTGGGGCTGGAGGCTCCAATTCCAAGCAGGCTCACTCATGTGGCTTGCATGTTAGCTCTGGCTGTTAGCGGCAGGCCTCCCATCTTTCTACATGGGCCTCTCCACAGAGCTGCTCAGGATCCTCCCAATATGGCTTCCCTCAAAGCCGGGATCCAAGACAATGAGGTGGAAGCTGCAAAGCCCTTTATGACGTCACCTCTCTTGCACGATACAGTCCTGATTTAATGGTGGAGGAGACTCACTGGGGGCCATCCTGGAAACCGGCCACCCCTGGGATGTCAGGAATGGGGGTCATCTGCTTCTGGCAGTATAATTACCGCACCAGCTTCTGCAGAGATGCCTTTGCTCATGTGTGGCCTGTGGTACCTTATAGACACCCTAGTTCACTCCCCATTGACCTCAAGCCCCCTCTGTCCTTTTTCAGGATATGTGTATATTCCCTTCACTCCTCACCTAACTCTGTTCCACAGCCCAGAGAGTCTTTCCTAGTTTTAGATACAGGATTTACAGGTTTGATTCTCTTTTACATCCTTCCAAATCCTTTGTCATATGCCCAGTCCTTGGCTGGCTTTTAAAATTCAAAAGCCAAGAATTCAACTCCTTCCTTATCTGCATTCTGCTGTGTCATCCTTTCCCAGAGGCAATGAATGTTGCATGGCCTGGCTGCTGCCTGAATGACGAGACTGACCACAGGACATAAATAAATGCACAGAGTTTTAAAAAGAAGAGAGGGCGCCTGGGTGGCTCAGTCGTTAAGCGTCTGCCTTCAGCTCAGGTCATGATCCCAGGGTCCTGGGATCGAGTCCCACATCGGGCTCCCTGCTCGGCAGGAAGCCTGCTTCTCGCTCTCCCACTCCCCCTGCTTGTGTTCCTGCTCTCGCTATCTCTCTCTCTCTGTCAAATAAATAAATAAATAAATCTTAAAAAAAAAAATAAATAAATAAAAAATAAAAAGAAGAGAGTGAAACTTTGGTTAATATTTCAAAATATTTTCCTGCCATCCCCTAAAGCATGGTGTTAACAGAAGTTGTCCATGGCATCTCTGTTGATTCTGACTGATGACCCTGGAAGAAATATCTGATATGTCCCCATTTTCTAGATGAAGAAACAAAGGGTCAGAGAGGTTGGATGGTTTGCTAGACCCATATCCAGGGTCTGGTGACATATGTGAGACTCAACCCCAGGTCAACTTCCCTGTGTCCCCTGCATCCTGTGTTCCTTCTTTCCCCTCTGAAATCTGCTTTCTTCAAGATTTTCCCCCCGCCACTGAAAAGGTATAGTACTGGGGCACGGTTTCCTTTCTCAGGCATCTTGACAAGAGAAAGGGGTCCTCTTAAGCTAAAGAACAGGTCCTTGAATGGTAGGATCTTAGGCACAAGTGAGAGAAGAACTGAAGGGTTGCTGGACCAATCAAATGCTCCTGAAATTATACACCAGGAGATCTCATGCTTCACCCACAATTGAGTTTGACCTTTTGGATGAGGAGAATCAAATCCAGGGGGGCGAGAGAAACAGATGGACTTACAGACAGAGCAGCAGGAGAAAAAAAAATTCTGAGTGATCCAATCTATCCTCTTGCAACAAAGAACCTTTCCAAGGAGTGTCAGCTTCTGAATTTGATACTGACTCTAGAAGGTTATTAAGTTTGAACTCCTAATGAAGAACAGATGGGAAATGGAAGAAAATCAAAGATCAAAATATGCTTTCCATATTTCATGCCTAAATGAAAAAATTGTCAGGAGCCATTGATTGTCTTTTGCGAAGTGTCACATCCAAGGTGTGGGGTTTCCAAGTCAGCGACAGGTATTTCTTCTTCATGGATCCAGATGCAGCTGCCATGGGCAAACCAGGCAGTGGTGTGTATGCTGTCACTTGAGGGTGAAGGTGGTCACTCCACTGGTTCCCCTGGAGTCTGAAGGTCTGCCACATGAGCAGTAAAGGACACAGATGTCAGATGCATGCAAACCTTGGTTTAAATTCTGGATCTGCCATTATTTGTGTAATTTTAGACAAATTATTCAACCTCTATGGGCCACAGTTTCCTCATCTATAAGGATCTCTAATGATTTCAATAAATTAATGTAGGGTAATGGTCTTATGGTCATTACTAAAAAAAAAAAAGACAAAGTAATTGCTGCAGAAAATGTACTATGTGTTCACCAAATGCTGTTCCATATTCATCCTTCTGAGACACATAGGAAACTACCCTTTCCAGCCCCCTCTCCGGTAGGTGGGATCATGTGACTGGTTCTGTGAGTGGAGGTGATGAGTATCCTTCCCAAGCTGAGACAGTTCGGGAAGGGACCTCATGTTGAAATGCAGAAGCCGAGATGTAAGGAGCCTGGATCACTGAATCACCATGTGGAGCACAGTTGCCCAGACCCACAGTGGACATTACAAGAGTGAACAATAAACTTTGCTTATTACATTTTGATTTTTCATTACGTCAGGCCAGCTTCTCCTAATTCATCAGTCATTATTATTGTGTTATGTCTAGAAGACCCCCATCCAAATTCAAACAGAAGTGTTAACCTACTAGCTGCCCCACATGGAATATGTGGATTGCTTTGTCTGGATCCCAGGTAGGGAGCAGGGGATGCTGTGGCAGGTTGATTTAGAGGGGAAAGAGGACAGAAACGGTTTGTCACAGAGAACCATAACATCTGGCCAAACCGAATGGTGTCAGAGCATCCTTGTCCTCTCCTAATCAAATGGGTTGATGGTTGCTTCATTTCCATCATTGCTCACCTCCCTCACCCAGCTCTTAATCACTAGGCATCATCTCACTCCCCTGGCTATACACTGGTCCCTCAGACCTGAAGTCAGCCAAAACCAGGCCTGGTTTTGATATGGGACATGAGACGGCATCTCGATCAGCATCTCCCCCATCATACTCCCACCCCTGGTGCCCTGCCTCAGGATGGACCAGTGTCTCACAAGAAGTGCTTGGACACATTGACTCAAAAAACTCCATCCTTGGAATAATTGAGCCAGAAAGTCCACATCCCAGGATCATTGTGTCTAAAATCAAAGAAATGCAAAATCAAACCCTATAGATCTTTGAGGATGAGTGCTAAAGAATCAAAGAATATTAAAAACCATCGAACCATTAAAAAACCCAGAACTATAGATCCCAGCTGAGCCTAAGCAGAAATTTGGTATGTTGGGTCTGCTGTACCCTCAGGCAGCGATTTCCATGAGTTGCTATGCATGAGTGCTGTGGGCTGGAGGAGGAGCAAGGTCTGTGCTTGGGATCCAGAAAGATGGAAGACAAGGCAAGGTGCTCTCTGACTCCTCTGGTTCCTATCACGCCAGTAGAGGGTCTCCACAATCCTCTTCATGAAGACACACTTACTCTTGACAAAGAGTCTATACTTAACCAAGCTCTAGTTAGGCTTCTCTGAGCCCTCTTCTCAACTAGACTTTGACCTTGGTCCACATTCTTGCTTGGCCTGCATAGCCCAGTTGTAGTTAGAATCCTGCTAAGTCAGTTTAGAGAGGCTTCGCCACCTTTGACACTAGATCACCCTGGCTTGCTTTCAGCAAGAATCCTGTTAGGTCAGGGCACCTGGGTGGCTCAGTCAGTTAAGCGTCTGACTCTTATTTTCGGCTCAGGTCGTGATTTCTTGTGAGATCGAGCCCTGTGTCAGGTTCCACTGGGTGTGGAGCTTGCTTAAGATTCTCTGTCTCGGGGCGCCTGGGTGGCTCGGTCGTTGGGCGTCTGCCTTCGGCTCAGGTCATGATCCCGGTGTCCTGGGATCAAGCCCCGCATTGGGCTCCCTGCTCGGCGTGAGGCCTGCTTCTCCCTCTCCCACTCTCCCTGCTTGTGTTCCTGCTCTCACTGTCTCTCTCTCTCTCTGTGAAATAAATAAATAAATAAAAACTTTAAAAATATATAAAAAACATTAAAAAAAGAAAGATTCCCTGTCTCCCTCTCTCTCTGCCCTTCCCATCTCCCACTTCTGTCTGTCTGTCTCTCTCTCTCTCTAAAAAAAAAAAAAGTCCCCTTAGGTCAACAGCAAGAATCCCCCCTACTCATCCGAAAGGGTACGTGCACCCCAATGTTTATAGCAGCAATGTCAACAATAGCCAAACTGTGGAAAGAGCCAAGATGTCCATCGACAGATGAATGGATAAAGAAGATGTGGTATATATATACAATGGAATATTATGCAGCCATCAAAAGGAATGAGATCTTGCCATTTGCAACGACGTGGATGGAACTGGAGGGTATTATGTTGAGTGAAATAAGTCAAACAGAGAAAGACATGTATCATATGACCTCACTGATATGAGGAATTCTTAATCGCAGGAAACAAACTGAGGGTTGCTGGGGTGGGGGGTGGGGTGGGAGGGATGGGGTGACTGGGTGATAGACACTGGGGAGGGTATGTGCTCTGGTAAGCGCTGTGAATTGTGCAAGACTGTTGAATCTCAGATCTGTACCCCTGAAACAAATAATGCAATATATGTTAAGAAAATAAAAAAGAAGAAGAAGGTAGCGGGAGGGGAAGAATGAAGCGGGGGGAATCGGAGTGGAGACGAACCATGAGAGACTATGGACTCTGAGAAACAAACTGAGGGTTCTAGAGGGGAGGGGGGTGGGAGGATGGGTTAGCCTGGTGATGGGTATTGAGGAGGGCACGTTCTGCATGGAGCACTGGGTGTTATGCACAAACAATGAATCATGGAACACTACATCTAAAACTAATGATGTAATGTATGGGGATTAACATAACAAAAAAAATAAAAGTAAAAAAAAATAAAAATAAAAATAAAATAAGATTTGGTCTTTACCTTAAAGCAATGAGAAGTTCAAAGAGTTGTGAACAGGAATTGACATGATCTCTTTGTACCCCGAAGGTACCACCAATCCAATGACAACAAGAGACATACAAACAGGCAATCACAACCAAACAGAGGCACCATTGGCAAGGTATACTCAGTTGGCTGCGCATTTGCCTAATGCAATCTGAGGATTTGAGGTGCTTCCTGGAGGAGGTGATGTCTTGAATGGAACATTTTTTAAACCCATCACAGAGTCCTGGATCTGAAAGGTTCAAACCATCTCCTTCCAGGAGGGATGCAGGCTTCAGACATGAGGCCCAGGGACTCCAGGTGACTTTGGCAAAGCCACACAGCCTCATGATGGCAGACCGAACACCAAAAGCCATTGGGAGGAGGGGCTCTCTGACTCCTCATCAGCGTTCCCAGTCTCCCCTACTTGGATTGACTTCCTAATTTTTCCCTAAGCCTCACTAAGAGGCATGAGGGCAAAGATGTCCAATGCAGCCAGAATTCCAGGCTAACCCCAGGGTCTCTGAGTCTCTAATTAACCTGGGGTAGGAGGTGAGACAGGAGCTGGACACCATCATTCCTCCTCAGAGAAGTTCCTTCTCCCAGTTGGAAAGCCCCCCACAAAGCCAGCTGAACAGCCCCCAGCAAGGCATTTAGGTAAAAGTTCCCCAGGGAGCCTTCAGAGTCATTTTCAAGGAGGCTGGGGCCAATGGAAGAAAGGATTACTGGCTCTGCTCTCTGGAGCAAAGTTGATGGAGACAAGTCAGCAAGGAGACTTCTCAAGAGTAGGGATATTCCTGCTAAGCAGAGAATGCTTCTGATCCCTGGGGGTGTAGGCAGAGCCCTCCTGGGAGTGGTAATAATAGCTCAATAAAAATAAATCGATATGAAGAAGTCTTACAACTCAACAACTAAAAGACAGATAACCCAAAATTTTTAAATAGCAAAGAACCTGAACAGAGATTTCTCCCAAAAAAAGTTATGCAGATGACCAATGAGCACATGAAAAGATGTTCAGTGTCATTAGTCATCAAGGAAATGCAAATCAAAACCCCAGTGAGCTACCACCTTACACCCATATGGTGGCTAGGATCAAAAACACAGACAATAACAAGTGTTGGCAAAGATGTGAGAAATTGGAGTCCTCACATGTTGCTGCCGGGAATGTGAAATGGTGCAGCCACTGTGGAGAATATTCTGGCACTCCTCAAGAAGGTCAACCTAGAGTTACCTTGTGACCAAGCAATTCATCTTGTGTATGTATATACACCCGAAAGAACCAAAAAAACAGGTGTTCAAACAGTTATTTGTAAGCCAATGTTCATAGCAGCATTATTTGTAATGGCCAAAAGATGGAAACAATCCAAATATCCATCCATGGCTGAATGGATAAAGAAAATGTGGTATGTCCATATAATGGAATATTACTTGGTCACAAAAAGGAACAGAGTATGGATGTGTGCTCCAACATGGATGAACCCCAAAACATTACGCTGGATGAAAGAAGCCAGACACATACTGCATGATTCCGTTTATATGAAATACCCAGAATAAGCAAATTTATGAAGACAGAAAGCTGATTAATGAGCTGCCTAGGGGAGGAGGGAATAGGGGAGGAGGGAATAGGGAGTGACTGCCAATGGATACCAGGTTTCCTTTTGGGGTGATAAAAATGTCCTGAAAATAGACAGTGGTGGTGGTCACACAACACTGCGAATATGAGCTAAACACCACAGAATGGTACCCTTTAAGCTGGTTACAATGAAAATCTTATGTCATGTGTATTTCTACCACATTTTTTTTAATCTGGGGAAATAAACAAATAAATAAATTGGGACTTGGCACACCACTGCCCAAAACCCTCCAGCAGCTCCTTATAACTCCCAGAATAGAATCCGAAAGATCTGTTCTGACCCACAAAGTCCACAGGACTTTTCCCCTCCTGACCACCTCTTCAACCCCTGCTCTCACCCCTACTCTTGGTTCCTTGCTGTTCTGTAAAACACACCTAGCAGGCTCCCACCTCAGGGCCTTTGCTCTTGCTGTGTCCCTCTACCTGGCAAGTCAGATCTCCACTTGGCTGGCTCCATCTATTTCACACAGGCAGTGGTGGACAGACATGAAGGCAGCCTCCCAATTATCCCCACCTCCCAGTACTCACCCCCTTGTGTAATGACCTCCCCTTGCCTGTGGTCAAGGCATGTGACTCGTTCCTAACCAATAGAACACAGTGAGGGTGACGGTTACATTGTGTGACATTGGAATGCCCATCTTGCTAGGGGACCCTCCTTGTTGGCTTTGATGAAGCCAGCAGCCATGTTGGGGTGGCCCATGTGGCAAAAAACTGAAGGTGGCCCTCAGTCAACAACCAGCTAAGGCACTGAGAGCAGCTTCCAAATGATAGTCTGTAAAAAACAACAACGACACCAACAACAAAAAACCTGAGGTCCTTAGTCCTAGAGCCCGCACTGAATTCTGCCAACAACATGTGAGCTTGGAACTAGACCCTTCCCCAGCTGAGCTTCAGATGAGACTTCAGCCCAGCCAATACCCTGAATCTCATTTCTATCATCACTAGATATATGACCCGAAGATGTCATTTGTGGTGACTATCTTCTGTGTGTCCCTCCCAATCCCCTCTTCAACATCTATTAACTGCATGAAGGGTTGGCTCCTTGCCCCCTTCTTGTCAAGATCAGCCAGTGGAGAAGGATAGCAGGGTATGGGGTATCTGGTCCCTAGTTCCCTCCCTGCTACATTTGCCATAAACTAGCTGTGTCCCTCAACCAAATGTCCCAGTTTATGCTAGGTGTCCATTCCACACAGCCTTCACTGTCCCCTATCTCCAGTGACTACCCCCTATCCTCATCGATTCATGACCAGCAATGGTAATTAAGTCAATGGTGATTCTAGTCTCCAGGGAGTTGCACTATGCCTGGAAGTCACTGACTTCCTGTCCTTGGGGGGCTGAATACCAAGATGGCCCCCAAGATCCTCGTTTCCTGGTAAACACAACCTGTAAGATCCCCTCCCCTTGAGTGTGGGCTGGACTTGTGACCAGGATAAGATGTCACACTCTAATTCAGTTACTCATCAGCTGACTTGGAGTTCATCAAAAGAAAGATTACCCTGCGTGGGCCTGACATAATCAGGTGATCCTTAAGAGAACTTAGAGATTTGAAGTGTGAGGGAATTTCTCCCACTGGCCTCAAAGGAGCGAACATCCATGCAGTGAGCTGCCTATGGAGGGGAATATGTGTCAAGGACCTGAGGGTGTTCACTAGCTGCTGAGGACACCCCCTGGAGAACAACCAGCTTGAAAATAGGGACTTAAGTCCCACAGCCACAAGGAACTGAGTACTGCCAACAACCTGAATGAAAGAGAAGCCTCAGTCCCAGATGAGATCACAGCCTCAGCAAGATGTTGATTTCGACCTTGTGAGATCCTGAGCGGATAAAACCAAATATGCAGTGCCTGGACTACGGACCTACAGAACTGTGAGCTAATAGATGGGAGCTGTGTCAAGCCCCTGGGTCGTGGCCATTCGTCACCCAGCAATAGAAAACGTATACACTGACTCTAATCTGTAAACAGTGCCTCTATTAAGCTTCTCTCAAACTAGACTAATTTGAACGTGCCATCCCTTTCCTGGGTCAAGTTGGCTCAGTCTATCCATCTCTCCTTCCACAAAGTGAACACTTAGCCTGTGCAAGGCACGTGAAATGCACCACCTCACTGCATCTTTGCAAGAGCTTTGTGATCATTATCTGCTACAACAGCAGAGGAAACTGAGGCACAGGGGAGTTAAATACTGGAGATGAGATGTTGCATTTCAAGTGCCTTGCACAGGCTAAGTGTTCACTTCATGGAAGGAGAGATGGATAGACTGAGCCAACTTGACCCAGGCCATCTTTCCACCACACCCAGCAGAATCTTCTGGGTCTCGGGGCTCCTGCTCTGTCATTGCACCACTCCAAAGTCAAAGCTCTGAATGAATGTTGGTGGTCCAGTCTCTTCCTAACTTCCAGATGCCCAAGTGCCTTTGGGATGAATATGCCACCCTTCATGCTCTAATTGTTTTGACTGAAGATTAGTGAGATCTTAGTGCTCCTGGGGTGTAAAGAGCCATTGTGAATGGTTTATGCATGCTGAATTTAACCCAATTTCCAACACAAGGGCTCTCTCCTCCACAGAGAAGTCCATTTAAATAGCCTTAACACTGCTCTCTTCAATACCCTCGTGACTGAAAGCAGAGGAAGTGGAGAGATGAGAACCTCCTCTTAACCAAATCTCTCAGGAGGGCTCGTACCTGGGAACCAAGTTTGTTAAGAGCAAATTCCAGAGCAACAGAAAAACAGCTCAGCAAAAGAGGTGGACTGACAGCATCCAACATCCACAACTCTCAACCAAACGTGGTTCTCTGAGCTTCTCAGCTATGACCAGGTATGGGGTGAATATCAGGAGATTCAAATCTAGAAAGTCTAAGGGAAAATCAACATCTTTAAGTTTAAATCTCTCCTCCCCCAATATCAACATGGCCATCAGTGGATAAGTAGTCATGTCCCTTGTTCAGAAATAATTTTGAGACACATTCAATTAATCAGACCTCTGTTTGGGTGATATTGCAATTAAGACAGACATTATCCCTGCTCTCAGGAAGAAAACCGCCCAGTGGATTCTGTAAAATGGTAGGACAGGCATGAAAGAATCACTGGATTTATAATATGAGCATGGAATTATTAAGGGGAAAATGTTGGTAGACTGTCTCTGAGTATTGGACCTTATAAAAAAAACAGGTGTTGTAAAAAAAAAAAAAAGACAGAGAGGTATCTGTGTTCAGTTTACTTTGGTAAGCTGGGTTTAATAAAATTTCATGAGTGTCTTGTTTGCAGGACTTTTCAGTGTCTTTAATGTGACAACACGCGGGGCGCCTGGGTGGCTCAGTTGGTTAAGCGACTGCCTTCGGCTCAGGTCATGATCCTGGAGTCCCGGGATCGAGTCCCGCATCGGGCTCCCTGCTCAGCAGGGAGTCTGCTTCTCCCTCTGACCCTCCTCCCTCTCATGCTCTCTGTCTCTCATTCTCTCTCTCTCAAATAAATAAATAAAATCTTTAAAAAAAAAAAAAAAAAAAATGTGACAACACGCTTGTGAATCTCCAAATCTGGCTGAGTGTCCGAAAGTTCTGGGAAGCATCTCAAAAGGAAAATGCACCACAGACCAATGACCAATGGAATCAGAATCCCCAGAAGGGAGGCTCAGGAAACTACAATGATAGAAGGGCTCTAGGTTGGTTTTTGGTGCTCAGCTAAAATGACTTAGACACTGAAATTTGGGACTGTCATGGACTGAATGTTTGTTCCCCACGCCCAAAATTCCTATGTTGAAATCTAATCCCACCATGACGATATTTGGAGATGGGGGCTTTGGGGTATAATTAGGTCAGAGGTTGGAGCCCTTGTGCATGAAATTAGTGCCTGGCTAGCTCTTTCCACCGTGTAGACCTATGAAGAGAAGCTGGCAGCCTGCATCCCAGAACTCACCAGAACCCCACCACACTATTACCTTGATCTCAGACTCTGCAGGATTTCAAGGGGCTGACCTCCGATCTGTTGGTTGACTTCCTGCCAGGATCCACATTGGCTAAAGCACAGTTATCACAAGTTCTTCAACATTTCTGAACCCCAGGTTCCTCGCCTGCAAACAAATATAACAGAATAAAATCTAGCTCCCAGGATGGGAAAGATTAAGCAGATGAGGTTCGAAAGCCCCTAGCACTTAGTAGATCTTCAATAAATGTGAGTTGCTCTCTTCTTTCCCCCACAGGGTTTTGCATTAAGGAGTCGGGAGAAATAGGATGGTTCTGCCACCAGCCTGCAGGGTGCCACTGGGCACATCTTGGGCTCTGAATTTGTTGGAACACTTTCAGTCAAAGGTAACAGACTCACTCAAGTTCAACTCAACAAGGAAGGTAGGGAGAAAGAATAGTTACTACGCAAATGGGATCCGAGAGAACCCGAAGTGGAATGCATCCAGGTCTCAGGAAATAGCTGGCAATAGGGACTAAGATGTGCTAGGAAACCTAACACATCCCGTCTTCTGCCCTCGTGCCTTCTCCTCTCTCAGTTTGCTTTTGTTTGCAACTGCTTCCCAGTAAACAGGACAAAAAATGGCAGTCAACAGATGCTCTGAATACCCAAGCTGGGCTAATAGGGCCTCTTTCCTTAAACGTAATTCCAAAATCCCCAAAAAAAAAGGTTTTCATTGGCCAGTTTGGGTGGGACCTGACCCTTGGCCCAATCAACAGCATCCAGGGGTGGAGCCATGAAGTTTTCATTGGCTCAGCTTGGGTGGGGCCCGACCCTTGGCCCAATCAACAGCATCCATGGGCAGGGCCGTGAGGTTTCCATTGGCTCAGTTTAGTAGGTTGACCCCCCCCCCCAACCCCTAATCCAATCAACAGTGTCCAGAGGTGGGGCCATATTGCAGAAACGTGGCCATTCCTGCTGTAAAAATGTGGATGGACAGACTAAGACCCAGTCTCCAAAGAAGGGAAACCAGATATGCCAGACAGTAAGTGCCTTGCTGAGATGGATGACACGTACTACCTGGCCTCAGGAGTTTCCAGTTCCAAGAGGAAGACAGACCCAGAGACGGATAAATTCCATCCCTACCGAGAAAAGGCCATTCCAATGGTTTGACTCAGAGGGGTCCAGACAACCAGGGTTTGGTGGGAGAAGTTCCCAGAAGCTGCGCTGACCACCACCCCAAAGCCATCCTAGGATGTGACGAGCTAATTAATCACAACTATTATTTATGGCAGTGCCAATCCACCTGCTCGTGTCACAAGACATTAGTTATTGCCAGGAATGATGAATCCCAGGATGTAGAACATGCTAAAAATATTAATCTACAAGTGAAAATGATTTTAATTGGATTTCGCCCTTGGGGTCGTGTCAGGGGCCCGCTTTCAATCAGACTTGTCCAGTCAGCAAAGCGGACCCCAGCCTTTCAAATTGAAACTGTGATTGGCTGGCAGAGGTTAATAGAAATGTTGGGGAATAAATAGGTTATTGATTGATCATAACAATCAGCTGGCTCCCGGTTTACCTTGCTGACCTCGCCCACCCAATTTTCCAGCAAACTCGGTTAGCATCTAATTATAGATCACTTTTACAATACTGTGTATTAATGAGCAGATTATATAGCCGGGGTTGGGGGAATTCTTAGTGGTGAAGTTTTTCCATGGCAGAAAATGGGGTGAGATCTCATGCCCATCTTGGGGACTATTGCTAAGGGAGGGGGGGTCCTAGGAGGAATAAAGTCACACACACACACACACACACACACACATCCCTGCTAACACCTCATTCCCTCACTCAACACACAGTTCCTGGGCATGAGTTTGGTGTGGGGAACCTGGGGACACGGGGCTCTATGAGATACAGCCCCCCTGCGACGCAGCGGTTTTAGAACATTGGTGAACAGAACAATCAGTTGACTGGCGGCTTGTGAAAAAGCCAGACTCTTGGGCCCGCGCTCTGAGATTCTGGTTCAGAGGGGGGTCTGCATTTTTTTTTTTTTAAGAGGGAGAATCTTTTTTTTTTTTCTTTATTTTATTTTTTTTTATTCTTATGTTAATCCCCTACATTACATCATTAGTTTTAGATGAAGTGTTCCATGATTCATTGTTTGTGCATAACACCCAGAGCTCCATGCAGAATGTGCCCTCCTCAATACCCACCACCAGGCTAACCCATCCTCCCAAACCCCTCCCCTCTAGAACCCTCAGTTTGTTTTTCAGAGTCCATCGCCTCTCATGGTTCGTCTACCCCTCCGATTTCCCCTGCGAGGGGGTCTGCATTTGTAAAAAGCACCCCCTCCTCAGGAATTCTGATGCAGTTGGGGGACCTCCTTTGGAGACACACCGGCCTGACTGGATAGAAAGATCCACACAAGCAAACCAAAGTCAGGGCCCTGAGTGGCCTGGCTGAGAGCTGGTCCTCGGTCCAGTGGGACCCAAGGAAAGCCAGGTCCACTGGTAATGTCATCTTGGAGCAGGTGGTGCTGGCACGGAGTAAGGGTTTCCCAGGGGAGCCTGAAGAACACTTTGTCTCCATAAAGCGTCCCTTTTAATGGGCACAGTGGTGTATACAGCACCCTCCACCATGGAGACCCTGGGCATTGTCTTTGCCCTTCAAGAGACTAACAACCTGGTTGGGAAAACCCATGCACAAACCACTTGAATTGCTTCCCTGACTCTAAATGGCATCTCACAACGCACAAACCCTCTACCTACTGTCCTCCTGTTAAACCAACCTGGTGGCGCTGTGGTGTTGGCACGGATGGGAAACTGAGGCTCGGTGGGGTGAAGTGACCTGTGGGGGGGTCACACGGCCGGTCCTTCCAGACAGGACTACAAGTCCAGGGTAGGTGCGCTGTGCTGCTTCGGCCACCTTGTCAGGGGAGCGGCCCCTCCAAAGAGGACAGACAGGGTGGGGCAGGGGCAGGGACGTGGCTTGGATCAAAGGGTGTGACAGTAACAAATGGCTCAATCACAGCTTTTAAGACAGTGCTGGGAAGACCTCACTCAGGCAGCTAAGCTGGGTTTCCAGAAGAAAGGCAGTCTATTAAGAGAGACCCTCGCCTCCGAGGTGGGGAGGGAGTGCCTTTTCAAGGAACCCGGTCAGAGACCACTGAAAGTCACGGGCACAGGGCAGCTGAGCTGGAGGAGAGGAAAGAGGGGTCTCTGCCCAGCTATGCCCGTGCAGAGTCTCACCGGGACCCCCCCACGGCTTCCTGCCAGGCTCCCCATCTTGGCCCCCCCATCCTGATGTCCCCCCCCAGCCTCTTGGGTTCCCCCCCTGCCTCATCTCTGTCCCGCTGCCAACACCCCAGCTCCTTCCCACCTCAGGCCTTCTGCCCTTGCTGGTCCGCCTGCCTGACACTCCCTTCCCCCTAATGCCATGTGGCTGATTCTTTCCCAGAAGCTCAAATCCCACCTCCTGACCTTGTCCACCCCCAGGTCACACTGGACCACTGCCTTCCTTGACTACTTTCATAGCAGTGCACAGGAAGCAGCTAACATGCTCATCTCCGTGTTTAATATCTGTCCCCCGCCCCACCTAGGGGGCTCTTAGGCCCAGATGGGTTGTGGTGGCCAGGGGGGGCCTTATCCCCCCTGGGCTTTGAGGAGGAAAGAGGACAGACCTGGAAGAGACCAATGAAAGTGGCCAGCTGAGACCCAGCACTCGCAAGGTACAGGCAATCTCACCCCTATGGTTTACCTGGTCTGTGCATCATTTACGTATGCAGATTCCCGTTCTGCAGAAGGAACTGGGAGGCCAGCGAAGCAGCTGCCATAGTCGTCCAAGACAGAAGTGCCGGGGCCTTGGCAGACAAGGGCAGAACCAACAGATATTTAGGAGGTAACATGACGGGAGTCGGGCAAAGGTGGTAGCAGAACGGGAGGGAAGGGGGAAGGATGCCCCCCAGATTTCTCCTGTGGGCAACCACTCAGCATCACTGAGATGGGAGATAGTGGCCGGGG
>NC_058416.1:72671106-72724159 GCF_002201575.2 Neomonachus schauinslandi
GGGGGGGGGGGGGGGGGGGTGGGGGGCGGGGGGTTGGGGGGGAATCCTGAGTTCAGCGGAGAAGAGAAGAGAAGCAGAGATGTTTCTTAAAAGGAACTGTATCAGTCCCCTGTTGCTGCCCAAGGAACCTCTCCAAGACCTAGTGGCTTAAAACCAGGACCATTTTGTGGGCTCCCGAACCTGCAATTTGGGCAGGACTTGGCGGGGACCATTTGTCTCTGCTCCGTGCAGCCTCAGCTGGGGCAGCCAACCAAAGCTAAAGGTTCGACCTCCAAGCAGTGGCTCAATGGGGCCCGGCTGTCGGGGGCTGTGGATGGCCCCGGGTCATCCCCAGGCTCCCGTGCAGCAGAGTGGTTGGCTCCCAACAGCAAGCGTGGGCGATACGGCAGCAGCCGTTCCTGTAACATACACCCTACGACAGCGACAGTAATAACCAATGTCTCCTGCAAACTAACTCTGCGCCAGGAATGTCACACGCATGGAGTCCCCTCGAGAATCTCCCAAGAAGGAGGTCCCATTATTTTACACACGGGGACACAGAGGCTCGGACAGGGGAAGTGACTTGTCCAAGGTGATATAGCGTCTGAGTCAGGATTTGAAACTGGATCTTTCCCACCTCCAGGTGGCTCAGAGCAGAGCTCAGCCTGATTTTTCTCTCCACCTCGTGCCCCCGCACAGGGCCCAGCCCAGACCCCCCGGGGTGCTGGTGCTGCTGAAAGGCTGACCTCGGAGGCCACGCAAGCCCAGTAGGGGCTCCAGCACTCCCAGCCTGAGAACCTGGGAAAGCTTAGAGAAGGCTGAGGCCTGACCCCAGTGCCAAAAGGTGATGTCTGGTATGAGCTCCCCGGTGGCCCTGAGATGGCTGGGAAAATGCCCCACCGCCCTATGCTTCCAAGGCCTTCTCCATCCTGGGCCCAGCTGGAGGCTCCCGTGCATTCCTCACATTCCACGGCTTTTCTCTGGGAGGAGGCCTCCTTCCCACAGGAGAGGCCCCTTGCGCTGGGATCGGGAAGCCAGCTGTGTTTCAGCTGAACCACACCAGCTCCCCAGAGGGGGCTCTGGGCCCCCTCCCGCCATGTGGCTTTGGCCTTGTTGTGGGCACTTTGCATAGGAGAATCTGTTGATCTGCCACGGGCCGGGTGAGAAATGCCCACAGGGAGCTGGCTGCCCTGCCTGAGCTCCTGGGGCGCCCACATTCACTCTGGCTCAGGAGCTGGGGACACAAGGAGGCCCAAGACCCAGCTAGGCTGCCTGCCAACTTGCTCCATGACTTGGTCCAGCTGTTCCACCACCTGATCCTTAGACTGCTCTACCTTGCTGCTGGATTCTGCTGGCAAGCCGCACATGCCCGCGACAGGACAACCCACAGGGGAGGGGTGGGGGCCCATCACAGGCTGACATTTTGCATCCACCCTCTTATTGAATCATTACAACCTCTCTGAGAGGGGGACAGTGTTATCTCCATTTTACAGACGAAGAAACTGAAGCCCAAGGGGAAAGCCCTAAGTCGCATGGCCAGTGAAGCATGGATCTGACTGCTCCTGAGTCAGCCTGGGTGTAGCCCACTCGCAAGGCTCAGCTGCCTCTGGGTTGAGCCTCGACCCCCCGACTCAGTGCCAAGCATGATGCTGGGTGCCCAGAGTATAGCCACGAAGCAGGCAGGCATCACCCCTACACCTGTGGAGCTCCCAGACCAGAAGAGGTAGTACATGAGCCCATAGATGTGAACTTACAAGCTGTGCTCAGCTGTCCGAGGACAGGAACGCCTCACAAGAAGAAGGAGTAACGAGAGAGAGAAGCCAGCGTAGAGGGAGTGACGGGCCGTCTTACCAAGGGGATGGAGGGAGCATTTCGGTTATGCTTGCAGCGAGCTACCCCCTCCTCCAACTTAATGTCTCTGGGCACGTCTCTCCACCTCTCGGAACTTCAGCGTCCTCCTACAAAAATGGGGATAGTGAAACCAAACTCTCAAATGTCGTGAGCATTTCATAATTCAACAAGGATGAACCATCTAGCATAGAACCTGGCCTACAGTAAGCACTCAGAAAATAGCCACCGCCATCTCGTCAACCCGGGTGGGCTAAGTCAAGTGTTTTGGAGGTAGAATGTGGAGCCATGCTCTTTCTGCAGGCAGAGCCCACCACTGGCTCTTGGAATATTCGAGACCCCAGGGGGAGAGCGTTAGGGGACACTGCGCTACCAGCGTGATCAGAATAAAGTGGCCCTTGCCAAGAGAAGCAGGGTGAAATGAAGCCAAAGTCATAGTTTGCCTATTTTTCAGAGAAGAAAACAGGTTTGAAGAGGGGAAGTCATTTGGCTTGGCTTCTGTTAAGAATAGAAGCCCTCAACAGAACAGAAATTAGCAGACCTTTTCCCAAGCTGCTGTCCTCAGCTGCATTCTCTCCAGCCTCTTCTCTTCCCCTACCCATGCCAGGCCCTATCCAGTACCTGAAATTCTGGGATCCGAAGAGTAACCCCCTCAAAGCATCCCCAAATGCACCAGAGAATAACCAGGTTTCCAAGAACAGAGACTAAGAAGTGGTCTTGGTGCAACACCACCATCTGCTGGTCATAGTTAAGAACTGCATCTCTGGCTTGGCCACTTTGAGCACCAACAAAGGGCTACATCTGAGATCCACCCCCCACCCCCACCGCCTTCCAGAAACATGCAGAAAAACAAGACAGGAGATAGACAGTAAACAAGGAATCAGACAAGTAAGCAAGGTCATTTCAGATGGGCATGCATCTTAAGAAAGAAAGGCAAGAGTTAAACAGGTCTCGTGATAAAGCAGTGATTCTCAAGCTATGGTCAGGAGATCGGGGACCCAGTGAGACATTAATTTCTTTTTCGACTCCTTCCCTCGTGAGTGTATGATGGAGTTTTCCAGAAGCTACATGACATGTGACATTGCAACAGATTGAATGCAGAAGCAAATACTAGAATCCAACAGAGATTTACCAAAAAAAAAAAAAAAAAGTGAAATAATGCTTCTCACTAAATTTATTTTGTTTTGAAAATAAAATTATTTTTATAAATAATGTATTAGGGGCACCCGGGTGGGTAGGTGGGTTAAGTGACTGACCCTTGATCTCAACTCAGGTCTTGATCTCAGGGTTGGAAGTTAAAGCCTACTTAAAAAAAAAAAAAAAAAGAATGTGTTATTTACATTAGCATGCAATGAGCTTACTGTTATTTTTTCAATGAATGAATAAACAAGTCTTTTTTTTAAGATTTTATTTTTAAGTAATCTCTACACCCAACGTGGGGTTCAAACTCGTAACCCAGAGATCAAGAGTCACACGTTCCACTGACTCAGCCAGACAGGCACCCCTAAACAATTCTTTTTAAAACACCTCAGCTTCTTTTTTTTCCCTTTTTTTATTATTATGTTATGTTAATCACCATACGTTACATCATTCGTTTTTTTAACTAATTTTTTATTATTATGTTATGTTAATCACCATACATTATATCATTAGTTTTTGATGTAGTGGTCCATGATTCATTGTTTGCGTATAACACCCAGTGCTAAATGCAGAACGTGCCCTCTTTAATACCCATCACCAGGCTAACCCATCCTCCCACCCCCTTCCCCTCTAGAACCCTCAGTTTGTTTTTCAGAGTCCATTGTCTCTCATGGTTCATCTCCCCCTCCGATTCCCCCCCTTCATTCTTCCCCTCCTGCTATCTTCTTCTTCTTCTTTTAGCATATAATGTATTATTTGCTTCAGAGGTACAGATCTGTGATTCAATAGTCTTGCACAATTCACAGCGCTCACCATAGCACATACCCTCCCCAGTGTCTATCACCCAGTCACCCCATCCCTCCCACCCCACCCCCCACTCCAGCAACCCTCAGTTTGTTTCCTAAGATTAAGAATTCCTCATATCAGTGAGGTCATATGATACATGTCTTTCTCTGCTTGACTTATTTCGCTCAGCATAACACCCTCCAGTTCCATCCACGTCATTGTAAATGGCAAGATCTCATTCCTTTTGATGGCTGCATAATATTCCATTGTGTATATATACCACATCTTCTTTATCCATTCATCTGTTGATGGACATCTTGGCTCTTTCCATAGTTTGGCTATTGTGGACTTTGCTGCTATAAACATCGGGGTGCACGTACCCCTTCGGATCCCTACATTTGTATCTTTAAGGTAAATACCCAGTAGTGCAATTGCTGGATCATATGGTAGCTCTATTTTCAACTTTTTGAGGAACCTCCATACTGTTTTCCAGAGTGGCTGCACCAGGTTGCATTCCCACCAACAGTGTAGGAGGGTTCCCCTTTCTCCGCATCCTCACCAACATCTGTCATTTCCTGACTTGTTAATTTTAGCCATTCCGACTGGTGAAAACACCTCACCTTCTATTCTAACAGTAGACTTTCTTTACACCTATTCTCTCCTGTTCCTCCTGCTCGCTGCGAGGTGTTCCCTGTCCCCAGAGAGCTGGGCACAGTTTGTGATTCCATATCTATGGGCTCATGTACTGTCTCCCCTGCTCTGGGAGCTCCACAGGGGTGAGGATGATGCCTGCCTACTTCGTGGCTATACCCTGGGCACCCAGCATCGTGCTTGGCACTGAGTCGGGGGTCAAGAACATTTTTTGGAATGAATGAAACAGGGAGCTAGTTGAGCCTTTCGAATGGTCAGTGCCCACCCCACCTGGGGAGCAACCATTTACTATATGGTAAGAGTATAAAAGGGTCCCGAGACCAGAATGTTTGAGAAGTGATAGAGTAACTACAGATGGAGTAGTCAGGGGGGAGACTTCTCTGCGGAGGTGACATTCTGCTGAGACCCGAGCCCCAAGGGCCACAGAGAAGTCAACAGTGTGAAAAGCAGAGAGACATACGTCCCAGGCAAAGGGACCGGGAAGTGCAGAAATCCTTGGGAGAACTAGGTAGGTGGCTAGAGGGACAGAAAGGTGGTAGCCGGGGCGCCTGGGTGGCTCAGTCGTTAAGCGTCTGCCTTCGGCTCGGGTCATGATCCCAAGGTCCTGGGATCGAGCCCCGCATCGGGCTCCCTGCTCCGCGGGAAGCCTGCTTCTCCCTCTCCCACTCCCCCTGCTTGTGTTCCCTCTCTCACGCTCTCTCTCTCTCTGTCAAATAAATAAATAAAATCTTTTTTAAAAAAAAGAAAGAAAGAAAGGTGGTGGCCTGGCTTCCCAGAGTCTAGGACAGTGCCCAGTGTATAGGAAGGACCCAGTGAATGGTTTCTGGGTGAAGAGTGGGGGAAGGAGAAAGGAAAAAAGGAGCTGGGAAGACACCAGCCAGTGTCTGGAAGCCTCCAGGAGGGTAGGAGGAAGTTGTCTTCTGGTTAGGCATCTTCTAATCCTTCGAGGACAGGAGGGCCTTACAGGTCCCTTCAGTGGACTTGTTTCTTTTATAGAAGACACTGAAGGCCAGGGAGAGAAACAACTCCTCAAGATCACCCAGAGGACAGCCATGGAATTAAAACCGGAAGCCAAGACTGCTTGTCTTGGGCAAGTGTCCTTTTGGGTTATATAAGGTGCAGGACATATCAAGAACTCTGTGTGAGGCTGGGGGTGGGGGTGGCGTGTGTGCAAGTTCAGCCCCGGAGTGCTGTTCTGGCCACGGTCCCCCTGCTTTTGCCTCCTCCCATTTCAGGCTCCTCTCATCCCCAGCCCCGTGTCCAGAGCTTCTGCAAGACCCCTGAGCTCTACCCCTCCTCCATCCTTCACCAAAAGGAGGGACTTGCCTCTCCTGGGTCTCAAGTTCTGCCAAGCCTGGGAGTTCCTGATTCTTCTTAGTACACCATGAGCAGGGCAGGCCAGCCTCTACCTTGTGGCTCAGGCTGTAACCTCTTCTGGAGTGCCCACCCTGCCCTGCCCACCATCCATATCCCCATCTCCACTAGAACCAGTCTGATGAATCTTGGAGGAGCCATTCTGAAATATTCTGCACTGCCATGGCTATTTTATCTCAATTGATTGATTTTTCCCATCTTTCAAGGCTTCCCTCATGTGTCACCTCTTCCAGGAAGCCTCCCTCTACTGCCCACCCTCACCTCACGTCCCCTGACCTCTTCTGTGACGGCTCCCTTGGTGTCTGTCCCACCATCTGGTGCTAACTTAGAATGAGATGTCAGGGGAACACTTGTGAGGCATTGGGCTCTGTCTCAGCTCTGCGAGAACACTCCCTTGGGACATTCCATCAGGTGAGAGTGCTGTCCCCATTCTACAGAACAGGTGGAGGCTCAGAGAAGACGAGTCATCTCCAAGGTCTCACAGCGGTTAAGTACAAAGCTGGGATTCAGAAGGAGGTTTGTCGGGAATCTCAATCCTAGGACTGACTCCAAGTTTTTAAAGATACTCTGAGAGACTGCTCCCGGCTGCCTAGAAGACTGTTTTGAGAGAGTGATCGACTAGCAACGTCTGCCACGGTAGCTGCAATGGAGGGCAGTAGTGTGTGTGCCATGTATTTGCCAGCCTTTTACCCATACCCTAAACTCTTTCTCCTTTTTCTCTGTCTCCAAGGAATTCTTTGCTCCCAACAATAAGAACCCAGATTTTCTCTGGAGCACTGTCTGAGGCAAAAATTAGGCTATTCTTTAAAATATCGTTAGTGGTGATGGTTACACAACAATGTGAAAGTATTTAATGTCACTGACTTGTAACACTCAAAATGGTTAATATGATAAATTTTATCTTGTGTGTATTTTCCCCACAATGGAAAATAAAGAGAAATGCCCCCATCATGTTGACTTCTAAGGTCAGAGTCTTGAGAAAAGGCTGAGAACCCACTCAAGCTCCTCGGAAATGCCACGGGCTCCGCCTCCCCCCAACTACATAGGCATCCCTCCTGCCTCTTAAGCAACAGTCATCCTCTGGGTGTAAGTCAGTTTTTAATATCAAAATGGCATTTACACGGAAGCTACATTCATCAGTAAAAACAAAGAGCCAAGTTCACACTCCATTGCTGGATCCATGTAAAAATCTGGTCTTTAATCTGTAGCAGAGGATCTATCCCCACATGCAGCATCTCCACACAGAAAGTGTCTTCTCTGGTTAAAGTAAAACAGTGGGTCCCTGGACAGACTCTCAAGAAGGACCTTTGGGATCCTTTGTTGGGATGGGACCAGTCCCCCACCCCAGGCATCCCCTGAGCACAGTATGCCACCAATCCCCCAGCTCATACGGTCCCCCTCCGAACGAGCTTGATGTTCAGTGGACTTGACCCCAGAGTGAACATCAAAGGCCTGAGTCGAGGAGGGCTAAACAGACTGCGCCTACTTGGGGTCGGCTTCCTTTGGTATTAAGTCAAGGACACACATGTGTGCACGCATGGACACACACACACACACTCGCACGCAGAATCCTGGACTCTCACCACCATCATCTGTCTTAAAGGTGGCCTAGTCCCTCTTCTTCTGCCTCCAGAAGAGTTGTTCCCTGCCATGACACATTTTTCCCTTCCTGGGACCAGGCTCTGCCTCTCAGAAGCTTATTCCACATGTGTGTGTCCCCCTGGCAGCCACACAGGACAGGTGAGATTTTCCTGCAGACTTGCAGCCCATGAGCACATCCCCTCAGAGCTTCTCCGGGAGCCACATACCCCCCCCCAGGGGCTGGGGTTACCCCCCTTTCAGGGCTGGTTAGGGATCCTGTTTATCTCACGATAGATTTTAGAGTCCCTTAGCTTTAGGTTCTTATCACTTGTCTAAAATTGACCAGAACTCATTATAAGCTCCTCAGAATTCCATCTGGGCTGAAATGGCCAAACTGTCAGCCTGAAACTTAAATCCAACCCTTCCCCTCCTCAGGTCACATCCATAGCTCCCCATTGCCCTTAGGACAAACCCCAAACTCCCTGGCAACATGGCCTGGTGCTTGTCCATTTCCCATCTGTCTCCAGCAACATTCCCCCATGAACCTTCCAGAACCTCTTCGACCCTCTCTGATGCCCAGAACTTTGTGTCTGCCATTCCCACTACCTGGAATTCAGCCCCGCCACAACCAACCGGCTTAGGTGTCTCCCATTCAGAAAGCCTGCCTGACTGCCTACACTCCACTCTACCCCGCACCCACCCGATACACCAGCATGAAATGTCCTGAAGAGCAGAAGTTTCAATCAGCACTCCTCCCCAACGCCGAGCACCACGCCTGGCATGAACCAGGTGCGTAGCAACCTTGCCCGCCTTCTGGGTGCTTCCACAGCCCCGCGCAGCCCTAGCCCAACATCCGTCTCACTGCATTACACGTTAACTTCTCCATCTCCCCCACTGAGTTATACAAGCATCAGATGGAAGGGCCCGTAGGTGGGTCCCAGCACCCAGAGCAGTGCTGGGCACACGGTAGGTCCTCAGCAACATCAGATCTTTGTAGTCGAATAAAGAGAATTTCTGGGAATGCCAAGTGCCTGAGCTTCGCGCTTCGCGTGAAATGGGTGAGGCGGCCACTAGAGGGCAGCAGAGAGGTGCTCCCCCACTGCCGCTCCATCTACCTGGACCCGGGTCCCTGTGACGACCCTGGCGGCTTCCCCAAGCCCTTCCTGATGCATTCTCCTCTCTTGTTCCCTTTGCAGCTCAGGCCTCCCTTCAGGCCCCACTGCCAGCTCCACTAGATTTGCTCCGAGCCCATGGCTGTCAGAGAAGCTCTTGGCCCCAGACCAGTGCTCAATGACCCAAGCAACCTGCCTGCAAATCTCCAGGCCAGCCTCTGACCCTGTCTCTGAGCTGATCCAATCCTCCAAGCCCTGCCGTGAACTACCCTCTCCCACAGAACCGGACTACCAGACTGGGCCAGCAAAATGGTCCCTCTTCCCATCCCCGTCTCAACCTGATGCTACCTTTTACCCCCATCCAGGATCCCCTGGCCCTGAGGCTCTCCTCTGCTCCCAAAGGACCCTCCCCCAGCCCTGAAGCAATCCAAACTCCCTTCCAGCCAAACTCACATCTCAGTGCATACACTGTGTAAAACACGGAAGAGGAAGCTGAGCTAATTTACACTAAGGTGTAAATGGGTGATGGAATCTGAACCCTTCTAAATATTCAGATCTAAAGCTTCATGTCCTGGGACTTCCAAAACCCTAAAGTCCCCAAATCAAGGAGTCTAGGTCCTGGCCTGGTGACCGACGAGTCCATGCATAATGGCATATCCTCTGTACACACCAGACAGGTGTTTTGAGGTCCACAAGAGTTTCATCCACCTGTTTGGACTATGGCAGCTATAAGGTTATTAAAAAGAACCAAAACCCAAATGCAGATTATTAGAGGTCGATGAGATATGTCCAGTGGCTAAAACCCTGGACGGCTGACTAGGCTTCTGACCCCAGCCTCAGTGGGTACCACTCTGCTCACCCCTGGGCCACACCCCTGGCTTAGCACCTCCTTTAGAATCCTTCGATCTTTAGCGACTACAGATAGCTCTGACCAGAGCAGACACCAAGTCCCGCACTACTGGCTACACCCCTGCCTGGGTTAGTCAGTTTCCAGACCTGCGTTAGCCCCATCCCAGCCATGCCGACATCCAAGCTCTTAATAGTAACAGTAACAAGGAGTGTTAGACCTGTTGTTAGTCAGAAAGAAATCCACAAGCCGTTAGTTTCCGCTGAAAGGAACAGACCAGGAGGGCAGGAGTTAGTCAAGGTGAAGGAGAGGTTAATTAAGAGCCGGTCAGAGCCAGGCCGGGAGCCTGGCTCCCCCAGATGGGCAGGGTTGGCTGTTAGTGGGCAGCCCGCGAGGGGCAGCCAGGGCGAGGCAGGGATTAGCTGGGTGAGAGCAAGAGTTAGTGCCAAGGAGCCAGAGATTAGCCCACAGAGACAGACCAAGGTGCCTACTGGAGGTGAGGCATAAAATCACCCCCAGGTGTGGCCCTGGCTTAGCGGCTGGCGGGCTCTGGGGAAGGCAAGCTGGGGCAGTGCCATGGGTGGAAACAGGACAGGGAGCCGGGGATGAATTTCTGGCTGGCCTGAGGGACTGCAGGACCCGGTGGGGCCCTGGGGGGTTCATGTCTTGCTTCCTACTTCCTCCCCCTGCGAACCCCTGAACACAGGGTAGGTCTGTTTTCTTCCCTGCTTTCCCAAGCTTCTTGATGTGGACAGCACTTCTCGATGATTTCCGGTGTGAAAAAATGGCTCATATTTCCTTCCCGTATGGGGAACCCGGCTGTACCAGCTTCAGGGAAGGGAAGGGCCCCTCTAGCCAACTGCTGTTGTAGGAAGGGCCCTTCTCACTGATCTCTTGGCCTTTCCTTCTCATGCCTAGTGATAGGGTGAGAAACCCCTCTCTTACTGACTTCTGACTTCCGGTGTAAGAAATGCCCCTCTGGCCGACTTCCTGTACTAAATGCTCCACTCAGTGATTCCCAGTGTGGCAAAGATCCCTTTCGTTGACTTCCTAGGCAGGGAACCCTCTTACTGACTTCCGGCGTGGGCCACGCACCCCTTCGCTGACTTCCGGGGCGGGACACGCCCCCTTTGACTTCTTGTGTAGGAAATGCCTCTACCTGCCACTCTCCGATGGAGTCAATTCCAGCCTCGTTTCCCTCCAAAGAAGGACACACAGGCCCCTTCTCTCTGCCCCTTGGCTGGGAAGAGCCCAGTGTTCCATGCTCTGGACCCACGGGCCTCCACACTCACACCCCAGAGGTCTCCCTGGTCCCACCCACTCCCAGTGGCCGCCAGACTCCCGCACAGAGGGGAGATGCTCGCGCTCGGAGGCCGGCCTCCTACATCCGCATGACCGCCTCCTCCTCTGGGCCACTGGTGTGGTTCATAGGGCCGTCCCCTGCCTTAGACCTGGCCGCCAGTGGACTCTGAACTCACAGCCAATCGGGGCAGCAAAGTGGGGCATCTGTCTGTAGGACCAGCCCCCAGGAACTCTGCTTGCCAAAAGGAGGGGTGCCCAGAGCTCGGCAGGGCTGGGGTTAGTAAGAAGAGAAAACGAGGTTAGTAGGGGCTGGGTTAGTAAGTCAGAGCACAGCACCAGTGGACGGGGGCACCTCAGCGGACACACACAGGAGTCACTAGGAGAAAAGGAAGAACACACACAGGTCCATTAGTTGGTTAAGGGATGGGCGGGGTGCAGTTGAGGCAGCCCCAGGTTAGAGAGGTTAGTAATCGAACAAAATAGCTGCCTACGGAAAAGAAAGCTTGGAACGAGGAAGAATGTGGGGGAAGAGACAGGGTTCAAAGCCAGTGTCTGGCCCCAGGCAGAAGGGTCTGTGTGCAGAACACCCAGAGGGACTAGGGCCGAGGCAGGGGACGTGATCAACCAGGTTTTCTGGGCTTCCCACCCGTACCCTCGCCCTTTTTTCTTTTTTTTTTAAGTATCTGCCATGTGTCAAGAACTTTATATTCATGGGAATCCTCACTGCAGCCTGTGAGGTGAGGAGCATAGTCCCGCTCTGCTGCTGAGGAAACGGGTTCAGAGAGGTTAGGGGACTTGCTCAAAACGCTTAGCAGGAAGTGGCAGAGTTGGCGAGTCCTGCTTATGTGCCCTGTCCTGGAATGTGGGTCTGCACAGAGACCCCAGGCCACGGGCAGGGCCTTCTGGAGCACCGTTTGCCCCCACGTCCCAGCCCCTTGAAAGGCCCACGAGCTGCAAGGTTAGTAGGGTCTAGCTGCAGGGGGTTAGTAGGGCATGCTCGGGCCTGGTTAGTGGGTTAGTTGGTTGGCGGAAGGCCAGGCACCTCGTCACACGCCACAGCGTCCCGGCCGAGCCCTGAGTTAGTAGGTTAATCACACCATGCAACACTGCCCGGGCCCCTCAGCGGCAGCTCCGGAGGCCTTGCGTCCCCACCAGCCAGGGGGCGGGGCCTGACCAGGGCAGGGGGTCCGCATCTATGCTCCTCAGCCCCACCAGAATCAAGCCTATCCCGTGGACCCCGCCTCAGAGTGTTTTTGCTTCCTGATTTCTCGGCAGTGGGCTTCAAGGGCCCTCCCCCTAAACACTTCTTCAGTTCCCCTAAAAATAGACCCTGCTGGTTCTGGCCGGAAACCCCCGCCTGGTTCTGGTCAGCCCCTTCCCAGAAGGCTGGATCCTGTCACACTCAGGCACGCACGCACACACACGCACACACACCAGCATCTTCCCACAAAAGGGTTGAGGCCCCAGTGGCCTCAAGTCCAGAGGTACCATGTCCCGTGGACATCTCCTCCACCACGTGCCAGTCTTCCGGCCACTCCGACCACTGGCCTGCCTCCCGCCACACCAAAACTGCATAGAGCTCACCTGACTCCTGGAACCGAGTTCCAACTCCCCGGCCCCTCCTGGTCTGCTGCCTTTCCAGCCCCTGCTACAAAGCCCCTGAGTGTGTAGGGCTGTGTCATCTCCTATCCCCGCTGTGGTTTCTCCACAGAAGCCCCACCCGATGGCCCCCTCAGTTCTAAATGATGCCCCATAAGAAAAGGGCTCTGTTGCCATAAAAGTGGAGAACACTTAATCCTCTCTGTCCTTGAGTACTCACAATTCCCATTGGCACTTCAAAGGCTCTGATAAGTCCTACATTTTAGAAACTGGTTAAATTCGAACTCACTTTTTTTTTTTTTTTAAGAGCAATGACACCTCCTAGGACTTACTTGGGGACTCTCTTCCAGAGACCTGGAAGCTGTCAGCTAAGCCACATCTTTCTCATCCTTCAAGGCCCTGGTTGGTTCAGCCTTGCTGGGAAGCCTGTCCAGGTCATTCTGGGACCTTACTCCCACCCCCAAGCACTCAGAACCTGTGCCTCAGTGGACTCTTCTCTGCTCCCTTCTCCAATGCTCCAGTTCCAATTGCTTGGCCATGCCATCCTGAAGGTTTCAGTCATGGCCAGAGTTTCCCCTATATCCCCCCTGCAGGCAACCAGCACAGGAAGGGGCCCACAGTAAGTAAGAGCTCACTCCTGATGAGAGGGTACCCCAGGAGGCATTTGGAGCTACACGGGAGGCAATAAGTGCAGCCACCTCCCCAAGCTGATTCGAGATGGATATTAAGAAAACAGGCAGGGGAAGTGCCTCTGGATCAGAAGATGCTGAGTTGGTTCCAGAGCACCGAAAATAGATAAGCCCTAAATCTCAACCCCCAAAGGGATGGGAGCGTTTCGTGAGCAGCCTGCCAGGAGCCTGGCATTGTGCGGGCATGCACCTTCACGGACTCCTCCCTGCGCCCCCCAGGCGAGCAGATGGCTCCTATTCCAGATCAGACACCAGACTCACAGAGGTGAGGTGACTTGCCCAACGTTGTGCAGCGGGGGACACACCCTCGGGCTCCAAAGTTCAGGCCCTTCCCAGGACATCCTTCTCCTGGGGCTCCTGCTCGCTGCCCTGGTCCAGCCAGTTCCATGTGTCCCTAAAGCACCAGGACCATCCTAGCGCGGTGCCTCCCACTCTGAGTCCCTACTTCCCGAACCTCTGCTCTCCCTTGCTCTCCCCATGGCTGTGGGGCTGGTGAGGGAAAGATGGCCCCTGCTTTCCACATTTGTGGTGACCATCTGTGTGGACTAGATCGCGTCCCCCCAAATTCACAGGTTGCAGCCATCACCCCCAATGCGACCGTATTTGGGGACAGGACTTTTTACAGAGGAAATTAAGGCTCAACGAGGCCCTAAGAGTGGGACCCTTCTCCGATAGGACTGGCATCCTTAGAAAAAGAGGAAGAGACACCAGATCGGTCCCTCCTCCTCCCTCCCCCACTAAGTGCGCACAGAGAAAAGGCCGGGTGAGGACACAGCGAGAAGGTGACCATCTACAAGCCAACGAGAGAGGCTCAGGAGACATCACCCCTCACTCGAACCTGGATCTTGAACTTCCAGCTACAAGAACTATGAAAAAACACATTTCTGCTGTTTAAGCCCCCCTCCAGGGCTGTGGTCTGCTATTAGGGCAGCTCAAGCTAATTCAGGCTCCCTCCCCCGGCCCAGGAAGAGAACACCCAGCTTTTAAACTTGCCTACGGAAGCCCACGGGCTGCTCCTGGGCAAGCACTGGAAACCCCTGCCCCCCAGCAGGGCTGGACTGAGTGGAGAATGGAGATGGGCACAGGGAGGTAAACGTGCAGCCGTGTGACAGGGGAGGGCTGCCTGTGCCTGGGGCCTGTCCTGCCTGCCTAGCCCCCCAAGGACAGAATCAAGGATCCATGCAACAGGGAGCAGAGATCTGAGGTCCAGCTGGGGTGACCTGACCCCTCAAGCCTGGGAATAGGCTGGATCCAGGCTGTTCCCTTTGGACAGTGGGAACAGGGCCCAGTTTCTGTCTCCCTCTGGCAAGCTCCCCTGGCCTGGGCCTCCTCATCTCTCGCAAACGCTCCCCTTTCAGGATAGCACACCTTCTGCCCCTCCAGCTGTCCCCCAGAACTTGACCACACTGGGGGAAAGCCCGGGCTCCTCCCAGACCCTGACTGCCTCCTCCGTGTGACCATCAGGCAGAGGAGAAGCACAGAAAAGCCTCATCCAAAAAGCACCCACAAAAATGAGAATGGCTCAAGGCAAACGGCGCAAGACAGACTCCAGCCGACGGAGACCACGATGCTGTGTCTGCCCTCCCTCCCCCTAGGCAGCTCCACCCTGACTCCCATCCCTGTGGTCCCGCCCCGTCCTGGAGGGTCCTTCGGGACCCAGCCTTGGCAAGGGTGCCGTCAGCGGGGCCTTGGCCCAGGTGGAGCTCTGGCTGGCCCGAGCAGGGCTGCAGAGAGCAATCAGGTCGGCACAGGGTCAAGAGGCTGTGCCTCCAGGCACAGACAGTAAGGTCCAACAGGCGGGGTCCAGCTGGACACAGAGGGGCGGTGGGCTGCCGGCCTCCCTCACACCCCTCCCTCAAGCTGTCCTCCAGAGCCAGGGCCTGTCCTCAGCTGAGCGCCAACCAGGAGGGTCTTTTATCCACAGGAGGCTCCATCTTAGCAGTTGGGAAAGATGAGGTCTTTGGGGAATGGTCCAGAGTTCCAGAAAACCACCAAAGGCTGCTCCCTGTGCCACTGTGGCCAGAGACCAGAGTCACCAGGGCTCCAAAGAGAAGACCGGGCCAGGAGTCCTGGGGATGCGGCCAGGCAGAGCCACCTGGGGGAAATGCAGCAGGTTAGGATGAGGGCACAGCCTCCATCCCCAGCATCCCACACCCCCCAACCTAACCCTACATCTGAGGGGGGACACCGTCAGAGACCCTCAGTCTCCCTAGACAGGGTGGGGATAAGGGCTTTAGACACTAATGACTTTTAGAAGAAACTCAGGAGTAGTTTGTCCACCCTGGTGGGGCTAGCTCAGGGGACAGAAAAGCAATTAAGAGGAGCCAGGAGCAAGGCCAAGGGCATCATGGGCAGAAAGGGGGCAGGGTTCAGGTGGGCAAAAAGAGCCTTCAGAGTCCCCAGGAGGCTTGGATTCCCTTTACAACATTCCCACGGAGGGGACTTCTGCACCACCCTCCCCCAGTACACACACACACGCACACGCACACCTCCCAGGACGGGGAGCTCACTCCTTCGCTGAGACTGCGATAAAGCATATTCTCATGTGAAGATCTGAGGAGGTGGAACCGTGTCTCTGGTGTTCACCTCTGGATCCCCAGGGTCTAGCTCGGAGAAGGTGCTTGGTCCGTGTTTGTGCTGAATGAAGGAACGTACCGAAAGGTCTGCCGTAACCCACCCACGGTGGCCTTGATTCGGTCCCGCACACCCCCACAAGACCACACGAGCAAGCCTTCCAGCCACTGGGCTCCCCAAACTTCCTAGTGGGGGGGAACGATCATCCCCCATAAAACTAAGCTCAGTACCGCTTCCTTCCCCCGTGCTTACCCAGGCGTACCTGGCAGCGCCCAGCCAACACATGGGCAGTCAAGGCCCAGCTCCCAGCTCCTTTCCCATGCAGAACCCATCCTGGAAGACAAAAGAGCGAACCACACCGCAGGAGAAAACTGTACCGAGGCCCCCTCCCCAGGCCCTGGCCTGGCCAGAAGTCTCTGCTAACAAGAAGCCCCCCCCACCCCCGGGGCCAGAGAGGCTGGACCCAGGCATACTCCCCTGTTTCCCTTCCTCCCATCCCAGAATGTCCTCGGGATAAGGGGGGCTCCCTCACCCACCTCCTTGTTCCCCAACAACAGCAGAAAGGGCCCCAGCACAAAGGAAGACAAATTCAGCTCGGCAACAGCTGAGTGGAAGCAGTGAACAGAGTCAGGAATCCAGAGTTCTGATCCAGCTTTGCCATCCTGTGTAGCCCTGGGAAGTCTGTCCCTCTCTCTCTTTCTCTCTCTCTGTGCCCTGGGATCCTTCCAGCCCAGCATTCACCCAGAGTGCACAATACTAACCCACGTGTGAGGCAGTGGAGAGGAAATAGGGGCGCCCTACAGCTCAGCCTTGGATACTTTTCTAACCCCATCAAATGCCTGCGAATCCTGACCCAGAATCCTCTCTCGGTTTTGCTTCTGGTAACAGCTAAGCTATCTTCATCGGCTGGCAGAGCTGGGCCAGGAAAGTCAGGGCGCCTCTCAGTGTGTGTTCAGAGCTTGCTCTGGGCACCTGGGACGCAGGGCACTGGTCCAGATCTGGAGGAAAGAATGTGGCCCTAGAGTCACAGTGCCGGCATCCCCATTCCACTGCCAGGTAAAGGAGCCCTGGGCCAAGTTTTATGAATGTGATGACAAAGGGCCAGCACTGACAAGAGCCACCAGGAGTCCCCAGTCCCCTCCTGACTCCTTCTGACACCAGATCTACGGGTTCTCGAGATGAGGTCATTAAACTCAAGTCTACAGAAGTTCCTGATGGTGGAGTTGACAACATTCTAACCTCCATGCCAAAAAAGGGGTGTGACGATCACCCTCTCTGGGGCCCCATGAAATGGGTTAAAGGTCTTTGTGACCTACAGGGCTAGAAAAGCTGATCACCCATTTCCCCTCCCACGTGGGGATTCTGAGGTTCTACACTTTCTTGCCAGACCGAGAGAGGGCAGGCGGGTAGGCTGCAGGCTGGTAAGCTGGAATACTTATCTGCAAGACTGCTTCCATGGGAGGGTGGTCAGGAATGTTCAGGAAGAATTCGGAAATCCCCTTCTCTCTCCTCTGTCCCAGGACCTTGCTGTCCTCTGTAAATAGACCCTGGACTGCTCAGAGGAGCATGGCTTGCCACAATGGCCCTTCCCCTGGCTCTGTGGACCCCGATATCGATAAGGCAATGAAGGTTTCGAGGGAAACGTCAACCCCTGGGGTCAAGCGGCAGCTGTCTAGGAGGGTAGACAGGAAGGCATGGGTGTTATGCACAGACAAACAGGTGAGACTATGGCTCCCCAACCCCACGTACCCGATATGCAACTCAATGTTCATTGTTCTCCAAGGTTTAGCCAGTGCCTGGTATACGGTGAGTGCTCCCAAAATTGTCTTCACCCGTTGAGAAAAACTCTGTGTAACACTGATGTCCCAGAAACAGGATACGCCTCCTGGAATGGGGGTACATTTACCCCAGTAACACAGATCAAATTAAAATCCTGTCCTCATGGATGGATAAGCAAACAGTCGTACGTTCATATAATGAAAGCTACGCCTCAGTATAAAGGAACAAACGATTGTTACATTACGACTTGGATGAACCTCGAAGATATAATATGGAGTGAAAGAAGCCATGTACAAGAGACCACATGCTGTCTGACTCCATGTACGTGAAATGTCCAGAGAAGGCAAACCTACAGAGATAGAAAGATTAGTGGTCATCTGGAATCAAGAGTGGGGTGGTGGAGATGAGCAGTAAGTGGGTGTGGGGAGACCTTACTGGGGAAGTGGAAATATCCTAAAATGGATTTATAACAGTGGGTGCACAACTTGGTACATTTGCTAAAAATCATCAAACTGCACACTTGAAATGAAGGTTATGACATTTACACCAAGCTTCCATAAAGTCAGACCCAAAAAAGGATTGAACTACTGATCCGTGCCATAACAAGTATGAACCTCAAAACATTATCCTCAGCAAAAGAAGCCAAACACAAAAGATTCCATATTAATGGAACTTTAGAAAACACAAGTCTAGTTTCTAGGCATAGAAAGCAGATCAGTGGTACCCTGGGCCTGGGGCTGGGGCCAGGAAGGGATTGACAGTGAAGGGACATAGGGGAACATTTTGGGGTGCTGAAAATGTTCTAGATGTGGATTGTGGTGATGGTTACGCAGATGTCCACATTTGGCAAAAACACATTGATTGAAATGTATGCTTTGAATGGGTGTATTTTATTGTTATATAAATCATAACTCGATAATGTTATTTTTCAAAACTCCTTTAGATGTAATGACAGAGGATAAAAATCGAGAAGATCCAGATCAAAGGCCAGACAGAGACCTCCGTGTGGCCCCAGGACCTTGGTGTCTAAGCTCCCACTTAACCCCCACAGGCCCCCCACTGCAAGCCAAGGTCAGGGGCCCCAGCAGGGAAGCTCTGCTTGAGGGATTGGACCCCAGAGATTCTAGAGGTCCCTCCTACCTCTGAAATTCAGGGGGTTCCCACCCAAATGGATGGCATAACATGATGCTGGTGTCTGTTACCCCAGGGGTGCACAGAAGGGTCACCTTGGTTCCTCCTTTGATGCCCTTAGGGTCGTGGTGGTCACGTTGACATGTCTGGAACCGCATGGGTGGGCAGGGAGATACGTCCAGCTGTCACTAAGAGAGAAATAAAGAAGAGTAGGGGAATAAGTATGTACCCTTGGGTACACGGGAGAGGAGATGCCAGGGTCAAGCCAAAACGGATATCCTCAGATGCAGATCAGAAGCAAAACAGGAGAGACACCTGGGTGGCTCAGTCAGCGAAGCGTCGAACTCTTGGTCTCGGCTCAGGTCATGATCTCGGGGTCCTGGAATCCAGCCCTGAGTTGAGTGGGGCTCCGTGCTCAGCGGGGAGTCGGCTCCTCCCCTTCTCCCTCTCCCTCTGCCCCTCCCCCCACTCATTCTCTCTTTCTCTCAAAATAAATACAAAAATAAAATCTTCAAAAAAAAAAAGGAAGGAAAACAGGAAACCGGGAGGTTTCTTTTTTTTTTTTTTAAGATTTTATTTTATTATTTGAGAGCGAGAGAATGAGAGACAGCATGAGAGGGAGGAGGGTCAGAGGGAGAAGCAGACTCCCTGCTGAGCAGGGAGCCCGATGCGGGACTCGATCCCGGGACTCCAGGATCATTACCTGAGCCGAAGGCAGTCGCTTAACCAACTGAGCCACCCAGGCGCCCCCGGGAGGTTTCTTGGCGGGGCCGGCGCCAACCTAAACATCCTAACGCATTGGACAGGACGTGGGTTCGAAGGCACGTGCTGTGTCCTGCTGCGCCACACCGAGCCAAGTGCACCACGGCCCTGGGCCTGTGTTCTTACCCACGAAATGGGCTAATAATGGTGCCCACGTCACGGAGCTGCCGTGAGGATCACATGGGATGATAAATACGACCTATTAGCGCGCATGCTATTGTTTTCTTACACTGTTAGTACTACCATGGCACACACGGCTCATTAACACCATCGTGGAATATCCCTGTTCCCCCCGAACTCTGTGCCGTTCCTGGTAAGCGGGGGGAGACAGCTGCCCCGGGAAATATGCATTTGGTTGCATTTTAGGGTCCCTCTGGGTTCTTGGGTTTTTGTTTTTATTTCCCTGACTCTGGAATAAATTGCTGCTCAGAGAGCCGGCATACGGGAGATGTTGGCCTAAATTGCTCTGGATGAGTGAGTGCCGAGAAATAACGGGAACCTCCCGGGGATAAGGCGAGGGAGAGGCGCAAGAGCCGAGCTGAGGGAAACAGACGCGTCTGCAGAGCTGTGGAAAGCCCCATTTCTGGACAAACCCAAATGGGCCACACACAAAAGAGGAGCTTTGAAATTCAAGTCACCCTCACACAAGGGCCCCACCCCCACCTCGAGCTGCAGGGGGAGGGAAGAGAGCCAAAGGAGGAGAACGACGGGAAACCAACACGTATTGAGAACAGATGCTAACTGGGGGCACTTTCACCTACCTGTCAAAATAATAAACGGGGTTTTCTTGTCCCCATTTTACAGATGAGGACACGGTTTTGAGGTGTCTCGCTCCAACATCACCCAGCCAGAAAGTGGTGCAACTGGATTCTAAACAGGCTTGTTGATCCCCAAACGGGCGGAAGACTTGTGTTCAAATATGGGGTGGGGGTGACACAGGAGAAGACCCCGGGAAGGTACGTGCGTACTGCAAATACTGCATTCAGCAGCGTTAGTACTACTGTGGGGAAACTGGCCCACGATCGCTAAACCACGCCAGGTCCTTTGATTCCAACTGCTTCCTCGGTCTCGAGACAACTGATTAAGTTGACATTTAGGAGAGGAGGTGGTGGAGTGTAGTAGAGTTAAACACACGTTTCAGAGTCAGAGGGACCCAGGGTCAAGTCCTGACTCTCCTTCCAACTGGCTGTGTGATCCCGAGCTAATCACGCCACCTCGCTGAGCCTCCGTTTCTCAGCTGGAATGCCCAATTCCCAGCCTTTCCATGGGGGTCTCCATGAGGCAGCACCCAGCAAGAAGCCTGGTAAGGGGTCACGAAATTGTAGAGGCGATGGTTATCATTCATTATCTACTCCATACCCTTGAGGACACAATGGTTCAGTCTGTCCTTCCCTTCCATGACTCATCCAGCTTCCATAGGGGCCCACCTGGACCCCAAGGGCGGGGGGGGGGGGGGGGGTGGGAGGAGGGGACACCTGCCTCATCTGATCTGATCAGCCTGGAGAGGGACCAGAGACAGATGTCACTCTCAGCTGGCCTTTGCCTCTGCCCCGTGTATCTCTGGCTATTGTTCTACAGAGATCCAGCTGACATATGAGCCAGGCCTCAGAGACTAGGGGAAGGATCCCCTAGGAACAAAGGACTAGCCTATAAGTTATTCACCAGCCCACTGAACTTACACAATGGACCCAGTGCCCCAGAAACACCCCCCTCCCTCCGCTCAAACAGCCCAAGGGTCACTCAGGAGAGGAACCAACAGTCCCCAGACAAATAAAAGCAAATAACTAGGGATCAATACAAGACTCAGGGGCCATGCAAGTGAACTCAGCCAGGACACAGTGTGCATACTAAGCACTAATATCTTTATTAGGCCCCTACTGGCTGCAGGCACTTTATACATACTGCTTCACAGCCTTTTAAGGCAGGGATTATGATTCCCACTCTACAGATGAGGGGACTGAGGCTCAGAGGAGGGAAATTACTTCCTTACGGAAGCTGACCTAAAAAGTAGGTTACCTGGGCGGAAGCATGGATCAGATCCAGAGAAGGGACCTTAAAAGTGAAGATTAAAAAAAAAAAAAAAAAAGGAAAACAACTGGCAGGTCCAACAAAAGGGAATGAGTAGAGTACGTCTTTTCCAACCTTTAACAATCATGCATTTTATTAAACGTATTAAATTCGTTTTTAAAATCACCCAAAATGACAAAATTCTCATTTTTAATGCAGGCATAGAGAGTGGGTCTCCTAAAGCTCGCGTAAGGAGTTACAGTTCTTTTTGGGCGCTCTGAAGACCAGCTCTCCCCCTCCCCCGCGGGGAGGAGTGGAGAGACAGGCCCCCCAAAAGCAACAAAAAGGATGCAGGGTAGATTTCAGAACCTTTCTCAACGGCAAGGGTCATCAAATAATCAAATGCAGGTGTGGCGGGGCATGTTATCTGGAAAATTCTCTCAACGTGAAATTAGTAAGAGTCAGTGCGGGATGAGTTCAATGCCACCCAAAGCTAGGCACTGGTAAAGTGTCCCAGAGGAAACCATTTTGCCCGGACTGCGACACGGTACGGCACTGCGGGGGTAGAGGTCGGGGTACTGTTCCCTCCATCGACGGTCTGACCACCTGCTTGCGGAGTGGGAGGAGGGGTCTGAGTAAACATCCAGATGCCCAGCCCCACCCCAGTCCTGCTGACTCATCCCCTGGCCACGTGACACGGACATCTGCATATTTGAAGCAACGCCCCTAAAGTCTGAGAACCGCTGTCCTCAGGTTTCCCTGTCTGTCAAGTGGAATTACTCACCCCCGCCTCCCCACCCCCCCACCCCCCCACCCCCACCAAACCCAGGCGATCGCTAAGCTCCCAGATGCTCCCAAAGCGGAATGCGCTTTGGAAAGTAAAGCCCTGTGCCCAGAACCAGGGTTCTGCCCGGGGTTGGCGCTCAGTCGGGGTCGGCACCGAGAAAAACAAAGCCTCTTCCCGCACGTTTTGTCGCTTTCTCTCCCCGCACTACTGCCTCCCTCCCTCCCCCCTTCCCCCAGCAGCAGGTGGGGGCGTTTTCCCCGCCGCGGCACTGCAGTGGGGTGTGCGCGCCAGCAATCCCCGCGCGCGCGGCAGCCGCTGGTCTGGGGCCTGGGGTGAGGGTAGGGAATCCAGGCCCCCCAGGCGTCCCCCTGCAGAGTCCCAGAAGCAATTTCTCTAGCCCAGGACCCTCCGCGGAGGGGACAGGAGATCTGGCATCTCCCTCTTCAATTTCCAGCCTCTCTAGAGTATCCTTCTCCTAGAGGACGGAGAAGAGGTGGCACGGGAGCTGGTGGGTTGAGGGCTCCCCAGACGCGTCTGGGGATATAAACTGGGCTTTAGACTCGTACATATCTGGATACAAAAATCACTGGATGTGTGACCTTGGACGTGTACCTAACCGTCTCCGGATCTCAGTGTCCTCATCTTTAAAATGGGGTTCTTACCGCCTCGTGGGACGGTTGTGGTAATGCGTGCGAAGCACTAAACATGTTGTTGGCATAAAGTAAGCTCTCTATAAACTGAGGTATTATTCTTATCGTTATCATTGCCATTACTCTTCTCAAGGAAGGTGGTTTTCCTGTCTTCCCCATCCCTTTGGACCCACCCAGCACGCCGCACATCTAGAATCTGAGTCCCACCGATGGAACCTGGGCAGGTACTGGGCGGTGGGCTCGGGATGAGGGAAGAGGGGCTCAAGCACCCCACCCCCACCCCCAGTTCCGAGACCATACGGGCTCTGTCCCAGGCTTGGCCAGTGAGCTGCCAACCCGGTGGGCTGAGAAGGTCCGGGGTCCCCTCCGGTCTGGCTGGCACCGGGGGGGGGGGGGCGGGGTGTGGAGGGTCTTTGTTCGCCCTCGGATCACGACTGAAGACCCCCACCCGCACTGGAATCCCAGCGCAGCCTCCTCTCGGTCCCCCAAGCCCCACCCAGGCCCAAGTCTTGGCCGCACCCGACAAGTGCGGGCGGCAGAAGCTCTCCATCCAGCAAATGAGGGGCACTCCGGGCAGCCTTTGCCATCCCCTGAACACACTGCATGGGACCCCGGGACCCACCCCCGACCCCGACCTCGGGGAACCGAGGCTGTTCGCGGCGCGAGGACCAGGACGCTTAGGGAGGGAGGGCTGTGAGCACGGGGCGGCGGCTTACCTCGGGTCCGCCGTTCTGCGGCGCGAGTGCAGAGGGCTCTTTGTGCCCGGGCTCACGGCGCAGAACTGGGGGAGCCCCTGCAAGCGCCTCCCCTCGCAAACTCCTCCCCGCACTCGTCCGCAGCCTCCCTCCCTCCGGTCCCCCGAGCACAGCCGGCGTAGTCTTTGTAAGCTGCTGCAGCGCCCATGAAATTTTAATGCGGGAGCTGCTGGCGGGCGGAGGCGCCCCACCCCCGGCCCGCTCGTCGGCCCCCCTCGCGCCTCCGCCGCCCCCCCCGGCTGCAAACCCCGCGACCACCCCTCGCCCCCTCCCCCCTGGGGGTCCCGGCCCTCGAGCGGGGCAGGGGGGAGAGCGCGCCGCCACCCCCGCGGCACAAAGGGGCGAGCCGGGCGTTCCGCATCCCCGCCCGCGGCGCTGCCACGGCAACGCTTGCGCGGCTGGACTCGGCCCGGGGCGCGCGGATGGAGAGGTGCGCGCGACCGCGGGCCCGGGAACCCAAGCCCGGAGCCCCGCGTGATGGGAGGACCCAGGACACCGGTCCTGGAGCACCAGGTGCTTCACCCGCGTGGTCTCCGAGTATGCCTCTCAGTTAATCCCGCTAGATGGGTCCGCGCTTATGGTAGAGTCAAGACTCCGACCCCTGCCCATGGCTTCATGCCCTTGTGTGTGCCCCACCACCCCTTGGCCTAACCGCTTCTATAGGTTTGGGCTTTTATTTTTTGAACAGCCCTCTGCTTAGTACCTACTCCTCCGTAGAGTAGCGATGCTAGAAAACGGTCCTAGACCCGGAGCGTCAACATCACTTGGGAACTTGGGAGAAGTGCAAATTCTCAGGTCTCACCCCAGCGCTACTAGGTGGAAAACTCTGGGGTGGGGCCCGGAGACCTGTATTTGAGCAAATCCTCTAGGGGATTCTGATGCACATTCAAGCTTGGGCACCACTGTGCTAGACCATTCCACCGGCCTCTCTAACCAGCCTGTCCGGGGGTTCAATTTCAGCTTTGTCCACGTCCCTTAGCGGATGACCTTGGACACAACGTTTCTGAGACTCGGTTTCCTAGCCCATAAAGTAGAGGTAATGATGGAATCCACCTCATAGGGTTATGTGGATTAAATGTGGAAATGCGTGGGAGAGGCGTGCTTAGCACAGTGCCCGGCACTTAACAAAGGCTCAAAACACAATTTTTATTATTATAATGCTATGACATTCATTTAATTTTTACACTTCTGTGTATATCATTTATAATCTTCATTGCTCAGATAAGGACACTGAGACTCAGAGAAGCTCTGAGAGCTGCCCACAACCACAATAGGGGACCCCGGCGGGATCTGAACTGACCACTCCAGGTTCCAAGTTTACTGGTTGTCTCCCATATTGTCCATCTCCTCCTGGGACACCACCTCACCCCCGATTTGGTCTTCAGGAAATCCAAATCCCATTCAACAAACCTACAGCACTTCTCCAATGTGCCCAGCCCAAGGACATTGCAGGAACCCTAAAGATCCCAGGGGAGGTCCCAGATACTGCCCCCGCCCTAGCAGAGCTAGCAGTCCTGCCTGGGAAGTAGGACTCACATGAAACAGCTAGAGAAAAGGCAAGATGGGGTGTGGTCACAGCATTGCCCAGAAGACACAGCCAAAATATTGCAATTACCAGCTCTACCACTTTCTCCTGGATCACCAGACCACAAACAAAAAGGAAGACTTATTTAAAGTGTTCCCAAGCCACCCTGTTTTGTAATCTGTCCTCAAATTCTCCTGAGTATCAGCCTATCATTTCCAATATCCATTTGGATAAAAAACTCAAGGCACTTGTCTGCTCCCAGATTTTCAACACTTCTCCTTTTCCCTGGGGCTTCTTAAAGATGAACAATAATGAACCCGTGGTCCTATTTCCAAGTATCTTTTGTTCTAGGGATAACCTTTCAAGGAGAGCATTGAGAGAAAGGGTTGGGGGTGAGGGGGGCAGGCAAAAGAAATGATCATGAGAAGCTAGTGGGGGCTCACTGTGAGGGGACCATGTCCAACTCAGGTGGACTCAGGGTGAGCCATAAACTGAGTACCAGAAGGAGGGGCCAGACCCCATATCCAGCAGACACCAAAACCAGCCTGAACCCACCTGGCTGTCCTCTGCCCCAGTCCTATAACACAGCACATTTCTTGATCGTGGGGAGCCCAAACTAGCTCTCCTCTTTTGGTCCACCTGTTGAGTGCCTTTGTGGTGGGCAAAACTCCTCCATTTTCCTGGGGAGGTTTAGAAACCCACAATGCCTTCCTCATCCTGCAGGCTCGGGGCACTTAGTACCGCTAGTTTGATAGCTACATGTAACACCCTTCTTGTCTCCCCATCAAAGTAACTCTGACTCTCACCTTATCCTGTGGGGAGGCCCTGGACATTGCAGAGCACACCCCCAAAATGGTAAATGTCATCCTCACCCCGTCCTGCCAGGAACTCGTCTTCCAGGTGACATTTACAGAGCTAACTCGGGCCCCAAGAGCCCACAAGCAGATAAGAACACCAGATGGAACCCCAAAGAGAAGTGTCAACGTTCTCTCTTCTGCCTCTCTTGAAAATGGCCTGAGTCTCTTAAGATGGAGCGTTGGTTGCCACGGCAACAGGAGGAGGCGCCATCATACATCTCAGAAGATCCACTTGAGAATAAACTTTGCTCTTTTAAACTGGACCAGGCAGCTCACCCATTCCCACCAGGATGTGCAAACAAGATTGTCTTTGGCTCATGACACTGCCTGCCACTCAGCCTGAGTTCCAGGGGAATTCTGTCACTGGTAACATGTCCAGAAGGGGACGGTGGGGGACGCAGTTTTCTCTTTATCCCTAAAGCAGCCCCTGGAGAAACCGGGGTGGCCCCAGAGGTCACGGTTCCAGTTGTGACTCTGTGATCGGTACATTGGGTACTGCTGAGCACTCATGTACCCTACCATGCTTGTTGGATTTTTTAGTTGAAACACACATAATATAAAACTAACCACTTTAGGCGCCTGGGTGGCTCAGTCGTTAAGCGTCTGCCTTCAGCTCAGGTCATGATCCCAGGGTCCTGGGATCGAACCCCACATCGGGCTCCCTGCTCTGCGGGAAGCCTGCTTCTCCCTCTCCCACTCCCCCTGCTTGTGTTCCTGCTCTTGATATCTCTCTCTGTGTCAAATAAATAATAAATAAAATCTTAAAAAAAAACTAACCATTTTATTTTCTTGTAAATATTTTTTTCATTTTTTTTCACCATGATAAGTGTACGCTTTAGTTCCCACCCCCTATTTTCCTCATCCCTGCACCCCACCCCTCTGGTAACCAGCAATTTGTCTTCTATAGCTAAGAGTCTGTTTCTTGGCTTCCCTCTCTCTCTCTCTCTCTCACACACACACACACACACACTTTTTTCCCTTGCTTGTTTTGTTTCTTAAATTCCGCTTATGAGTGAGATCATATGGTATTTGTCTTTCTCTGACTTATTTCACTTAGCATTATATACTCTAGCTCTATCCCTGTTGTTGCAAATGGCAAGATCTCATTCTTTTGGATGGCTGAATAATATTCCATTGTATTTATATACCATATCTTCTTTATCCATTCATCAGTAGATGGACATGGGCTTTTTCCATAGTTGGGCTATTGTAAATAATGCTGGTAGTAACAAAGGAGTGCATATATCCCCTTGAATTAGAGTTTTTGTATTTGGGGGGTAAATACCTAGTAGTGTGATTCCTGGATCATAGGGTAGTTCTAGTTTTAATTTTTTGAGGAACCTCCATGTTGTTTTCCACAGAGGCTGCCCCAGTTTGCATTCCCACCAACAGTGCACCAGTGTTCCTTTTTCTCCACATCCTGGCCAACATCTGTTGTAGCCTATGTTTCTGGTTTTAGCCATCCTGACAGGTGTGAAGTGATATATCTCATTGTGGTTTTGATTTGCACTTCCCTGATCATGAGGGGTGGTGAGCACGTTTTCATGCGTCTGTTGGCTATCTGGATGTCTTCTTTGGAGAAATGTCTGTTCATGCCTTCTGCCCATTTGTTTTTTTGGGTGTTGAGCTGTATCAGTTCTTTATGTATTTTGGAGACTAACCCTTTATTGGATACGTCATTTGTAAGTATCTTCTCCCACTCAGTAAGTTGCCTTTTAGTTGTATTGATTGTTTCCTTCACTGTGCAGAAGCTTACAACTTTCACAGTGTGCATGCACCACCTCTGTCTAGTTCCAAAACTCATTCATCACCCTAAAATATCCCCCACCCATTAAGCAGTTACTCCCCGTCATCCCCTTCCCCCAGCTGCTGGCAACCACTAATCTGCTTTCTGTCTTTATGGATTTACCTGTTCTGGTAACTTTTTATAAATGGAGTCATACAGTATTTATCTTTGGGTTCCAGGCTGTTCCACCCAGCATAATGCTTCTGTTGTTTATCCATGCTGTAGTATGTGCTAGTGTATTCCATTCCTTTTCGTGGCTGAATACTATTCCATCATACGACTGTAATACAATTTGCTTACCCATTCATCTGGATTTGTGTGGTTTCCATCTTTTGGGGGCTGTGAATCGTGCTGCTGTGACCATGAGTGTAAGGATTTGTTGGAGACTCTCTTGCCAATTGTTTGGGAAATACACCTCTCTGTACCTCATTCCTTTTTATACTGTCCCAAAGCATGTGGTCAGGGGGTTCTAGAGTTAGTGACAAGGTGGGCTTCTTTACCTTGTTACCTAAACTAGTCACACAGACCCCACCACCACCAGCACCAACACTGGCGTCACCTCTCTGCTTGGCCACACCTGTCACGCCTGCTGAGGAAGGGCTGTGGGAAAAGATTCAGTCTGCCCTCAAACCATGTTATTGACCAAGACCGTGTGCATCCATCACGACATTAGGGGAGCTCCTCTCTGACAGTTGTTCCCTGAGCAAGCAGCTCCCTGTCCCACCCAGATAGAAAATTCCATTTTGACTCATCAAAGCAGCCATCCCCACCCGGGGCGAGGGTGGGGCTCCCTGAATTCAGGGGGAGGCATTTCACAGCAGAGGAGAGTTGCATTTGGTAGGTCCCAGAAAGAATGTGCCTTTCAACAATTCCCCACAGCCACCACATTCTCCTGCCCCCTGGAATCACCTTCAGATGCAATGAACTGGACCCCTTGCCCACTTTCTTGACACTGTTCCAAGTGCTTTATCCACATTCCCGCCTAACACCCTCTGAAGGAGTGTTGATATCATCTGATAAAGAAAATGAGGCTCAGAGAGGGGAAGTGACTTACCCAAGGTCAGCCAGCTAGAAAGTGGTGAAGCTGAGATTGACACCCAGCACAGTCTGATTCCAAAATCTGCACTCAGAATCTCTAAAAAACCCATCTGCATTCACGCTCACCCCATCTTTCCCCTGGGAAGGATGTGCCTTCTCCACAGCCAGCTGAACAATGACCCTGCCACCTTGCTGGGGTCCCTCTGGAGTCCGTTCACCTGCCCTGGCATGCACAGCAGTGGTTAATCTCTGGCTCAGTCCCAGAGGGACATCACTGGTTCAGGATCATTGCCATGGAAGACTAGAGTTCAGTGTTCTTCGGGGTCTTACCTCTGTCCTAGCCCCATTGGCTGCCTTAATATATCCCCCATGGATAAAGCGTAGACATATGTATTAGCCTGGACTATCCCAGACCCTGAGACAGGGATTCAAGTGCAAGTAGCTTATCTGGGAGATGATCCAAGAAGCATTAGTTAGGGACAGTGAAGAGAAGAAAGCCAGAATACGTGCATTACGGAGTGTCTTAGTCTGTTGTGACTGCCATAAAGAAATACCATAGATTAGGTGGTTTACAAACGAGATTTCCTCCTCTCACTGTTCTGGAGGCTGGAAGTCCAAGGTCAAGGTGCAGTCAGGGTTGCTTTCTCCTGAGGCCTCTCTCTTTGGCCTCTCTCCATGCTGTCTTCCTGCTGCATCCTCACATGGTCTTTCCTCTGTGCACGTGAACCCCATCTCTTCCTCTTCTTATAGGGACTTCAGTCCTATCGGATTAAGACCCCACTCTTATGACCACATTCAATCTTAACAACCCCCATAAAAGACCCATCTCCAAATACAGTCACCTTGGGGATTAGGGCTTCAATATATGAATTTGGGTGGGGGAGGGACACAAGTCAGTCCATAACAATGAGCTAGCTGTTGTGGGCAACTAGGGCTCCGTCCTGCTGAGGTCCTCTGGGAGACTGAGTGGGACACACCTGAGCCATCCCACTTGAGGTTAAGGACGCCGGGGTAGCTAACTACCAACTCTTACCTGTCATGGTTAAAGGACGCTCCTTGTGCATCAACCTCTCTCTACCTCCAAGCTGCCCTCGAAGTAGACCAACCATGTGCCCTTGGCCAGAGAAATCATCAGGGAGTCACCGGGGCCTGAAGTACAAAGCCGCCAGCATGCCTGGGCATGGTAGGTATCGAGGGGACATCCACCATTCCCCCATCACCCACCCATGGCACAATCCCACCTAGCAGGGCCCACGCTGGGCCCAACAAACCTCCCCGGTCTGAGAAGCTTCCACCCACTATGTGCCAACCTGGCCTAGTCTGGGGCAGAGATAAGCCACTTTGCAAGTAGAAGTCAGTACAAACCAATGCCATAATGAAGGAAGGTCGAGGAGCTAATGGGAATAAATGGGAGTGACCCACGTACCCTTTGAGATCAAGAAAAGGCTAAGCAAGTGCCAGATGCTGTACCAGGTACTGAGAACTGAAAAATCACAGAATAAGTGCATCACAAGAATAACTCTATCAATCACTATTATTTTCAGGATCTTTTCAGTTTCGAGTAGCAGAATCGAGTCCACAGCTATACTGGTTTCAGGCATAGCTGGATCCAGGTGTCCAAACAATACCACCAGGCATCTGTCTTTCCCCAGCTGTCTACAGAAGCAATGAAGAGCCCACCAGGGACTGCCAGACCCCCTTGTCAACTCACTCTTTGCCTTGTTTGCTTTCTCTGCCTTCCTGTCAGCCAAGACATGGACACCCATCCGGCAGACCTGAGTTTGAATCTCACTTCCGCCTCTTACTCACCATGTGACTTTGAGCAAGGAACTTCACCCCTCTGGGCCTCAGTAAATTCCGTAAAATGGGAATCACATCACCTCTTTCGGAGGGCTTTTGGGAGAATTCAGTGACCTGAGTGTGGAAAACACATGGCCCACCAAAGGGCTCAGTAAATCCTGGCTCTCTCTTTCTCTCTCTGTTGGAAGGGCTGCCAGAGACTCTCCATCGCCTGGAGCTTCCAACTCCTGGGAGGTCATTCGAAGGGGGCCTTCAGAACTCCACAGACCCCAACACTGTCTGCAGAGTGGATAGCTAGTAAGTCCTGTCCGCGGATGTCCTTGGCCTTTTCCCCGTGTGCGAACATGCTGTTGAATTGACTAAACACAGGCCAGCATCGACCCCACCCCACATTCATGGTTGCTTCCTTTATCATCCTCAGGACCTGAGTGTATCCTTGACTTTGTGGAGTCCACGAGCTATTTTCCTTTCAGAAGGAGTCTGATGGGACTGGCAGAGTTCGGGGCCCACGGGTCTCCCCCAAACTCTTCATACACAGTGCCCAGAGCAAGGAAACAAGGAGGCCTTGCCCAAGGTCAAGGGAGACTTCCCTGCTCCTGCACCCCTTGTTCTGCGTCTGGCTGCCTCTGCCTCTGCCTGGGGGCCTCTCCTTTGTCTCCTTATGTGTGTGCCCTGTGGGCATGCCCCGTGTGCGCTGCATCCTGGTCCTGCATCCCCACTGCTTCTTTGTCTTGGCTTTTGTGTCCAGACAACAGAGAAGGGGGGCAGAGTGTGTGTTGCTGTCATCCATCCCGTCTCGTTATCCATCTGCAAACAGACCCCCTCCAGACGCCCCGCACCTGCTCCCCAGCCCTCCCAGCCAGCAGGTGCTCCCCCTCCCTCCACCCAGCAGGTGCTGCAGCCAGCCAGCCCCTCCTGGCTGCTGCCAGAGAAAGGCACAGACCTCATCCAGCACCACGGCCACCTCCCCCATCCTCCCCGCCCTCCCCACCCTCCCACCTCATTTCTTTCCCTTTATGGGCAGATCCCGGCAGAGCCAGACAAGCCCTGCGGAAGACTTTACACGGACCCCCGACACCTGAGAGGAGCCATACCCTCTGACCCCCAGATCTGAGGCACCCCCAGCCCCATCAGTGTATCCTCTTGAACATTCCGCCAAGTCATCCTCCTCCACCCAATGCCACGGCCGTCTCTGCCTTCATCATCCCTCCTGGGATGTCCAGCCTCCACTGCAACCCCCTCCCATCTACTCCCCTCACCCCAGCCAGCAGCCTCTTGAACTGCAGAGCTGGCCTCATCACTCCCCCGCCCACAGCCGGTGACACCCCACAGGTCACAGGAGGCAAAGCAAGATCTTACCTTTACCTGCAAGGCCCTTCCTGGGCTGGCCCCCCGCTGACGCTCCGAGTTCACCCCTCACCAAGCTCCTGCTTGCCGGCACACCTCCCAGCCCAGCCCTGCCTGGCCTCGTCGTCTCTGCGAAACTTTCTCCGACCTCCAGGTGAAGGTCAAGGCCATTAGTTACACACAATCCCTAACCGACACGTGCCCCTCTCCTTTGGGGCTGATTTCAGTTTGGGATTATATCGATTCGTTTGCTTGTCTGTTGTACACACGCACATTCCATAACCGGTCTGTGCGATTCCTCTCGGGAGAAAATTGCTCCGTGTTGTCACCATGGTATCACCAGGGGCTTGGCATAGGGTCTGACCCACGGGACACCCTCAGTGTATGCGTGTCCGAAAAAGAACTAAACCTTATGGGGGCGCCCGGGTGGCTCAGTCGTTGGGTGTCCGCCTTCGGCTCAGGTCATGATCCCAGGGTCCCGGGATTGAGCCCCGCATAGGGTTCCCTGCTCCGCGGGAAGCTTGCTTCTCCCTCTCCCTCTGCCCCTGCTTGTATTCCTGCTCTCGCTGTCTCTCTCTCTGTGTCAAATAAATAAATAAAATCTTAAAAAAAAAAAAAAAGAACTAAACCTTAAAACCCTGCAGTTCTTTTTTTTTTTTTTTAAGATTTTATTTATTTATTTGACAGAGAGAGATAGCAAGAGCAGGAACGCAAGCAGGGGAGTGGGAGAGGGAGAAGCAGGCTTCCAGTGGAGCAGGGAGCCCGATGTGGGGCTCAATCCCGGGACCCTGGGATCATGACCTGAGCCGAAGCCGGACACCCAACGACTGAGCCGCCCAGGGGCCCCAAAACCCTGCAGTTCTGACTAACCATTTCACAGATGGGCAAACAGAGACCCAGGCAGGAAAAGTGACTTACCCGAGGGCTCTATTCCAGTGTGGCCAAGCTGATGATGTAATCATGTGTCCCCACGGTCCCCAGCTCCTTCTACCTTCCAAAGGTCACCTTCTCCTTCATAAGCCAATCAAACACTTCGAGCGCACACCCTGAAGTGCTTGCAGAAATGCACCCCCACCCTTTCAGGGACTCGTCCACCTTTTGTGAGCAGTGATGGTGTCTTTGCCTCTTGCTCCAAACACCTGCACCTGTCACCTTGAGCGCCTCTATATTTCCTCCCCATTCCTGTAACTTGTGGTCCTCTCCCCAGACACGGATGCAGTCCTAACCCCACCCTGCTTGCTTCCCGTGACAGAAGCCACACAAAAGTGTTGGGGAAGAAAGACACTAAGGAAGTTCAGAGCAAATAGTAACACTTACAGCACCTTTATTGTGTTGCCCATTCTGGCCTAATGTTATAAAAGCAAGTTAGGGGACGCCTGGGTGGCTGAGTCCAACTCTTGGTTTTGACTCAGGTTGTGATCTCGGGGTCCTGGGATGGAGCCCCACATCAGGCTCCTCACTCAACGGGGAGTCTCCTTAAGTATTCTCTCCCTCCCTCTACCTCTGCTCCTCCCCCATTCCCTCTCTCTTATATAAATAGATAGAATTTTTAAGAAAAAAATTAACAATAAAATAAAAGCAATAGTTATAATAGCCCGATGGTGCCACATATTGATATCATTGCCATTTTACAGAAAGGAAAACTGAGGCTAAAGAAGCACAGCTAGAGGGTATCTGAACCAAGAGTCAGTCCCAACAATCTACATCCAGATCCTGGCTTCATAAAGCCCCCTCCCCACCCTGGTCCCATTACACCTTCCCAGGTTCTCACGGTCCCTCCCCCCTCTGACCAGCAGTGCCAATACGATCCTCCCTGCCTCCCGTGGCTCCTGTCTATTCCAGACTCTCCTACCCCCGCGTGGCCATGCTGCAGCCAGTCTGCAGAACAGTACATTCTTTATTTATGAGATGCATCTGGGCTCTCTGCAAATCAACTGGGAATGTCGCGGTGCCTGCAGACAGGAGGTGGGAGATTCTGGAGGCCAAAAGTCCTCCAGAAGGCAGGCAGGGGCTGGACCCCAAGGCACCAGGCTCTAGCCAGGGAACCCAGGTGGCCTACAGAGCACAGGGGGACTGGGGACAAAGTGATCTGTACTTGGGATCCCTTATGCATCCTGGCCTGCCACAGGCAAGCAGCAGAGAGCCCTGCGGGATGGAGAGGTGGGAATAAGGTAGGCTCTTATATTAACTGATCTTCTCAAACCCACACAAAACCCTCCAAGACAGGGATACCTGTGTTCACTTTACAGGGGACGAAACTGACGCTTGAAAAAAGTAAGCAAGCTCTTTCTGAATGTATAACTTTGCTTTGTGCCCCTTCCTCCCCAAAAGAGGGAGTTAAGGTGGTTTATAAAACTCAGCATAGCCAGAAAACTAAATGTAAAATAAGATAGAAAAATGAAACCCAGAGAAAGGAATATGGAAATCGAGGGTTAAGTTCTTCTTCCAAATGCCTGTCACACGGTTCTATCTAGTTGCTAATAATCCAGTGGACTGTCGGTTGGTTCTGAGCACCCTGGCAGCCTAGGCAAAAAGAGAATGCAATTAGTTTTGTGAGTGTCCAAGGTCTACAAGGAGAAAAGAAACTAGAGGCATAGAGACATGGCCGTGGCTGATATTGAAAACAGAAAAGGAATATCAGGACCCCTAATCTAATATCAGATCCTTAATTTCCCAGAAACTGCCCCATGTGCCTCTGTCTCTATTTCCACTGCCCCCGGTCTAGCAACAGCCTTCGGCCGGCGACTGGGAGGGTGTGCTTCTCAAACACTACCACCAGGTGGCAGTGCGGCGCAGGTCTCAGGAGGCGAGTCCTCCGGATGCAAGACCGGGTATGCGCCCCAGCAGCCTGGCCCGCGGGTGGGGCCTGAGACCCCAGCCGGTGGGGGCTGAGCTTTTGGTTGAATCTCAACGAAGAAATCAGTGTCATGCAAGACAGAACCAGGCTGCACTGCTTCTCCACAGGGGGACAGAAGGAAGGGCCCTGGACATAGTCAGGAGTCCCGGGGTGGAATCCCAGCTCTGCTTGTGATTCTCTGCACCCGTTTGAGCGCATCAACTTGCCTTTCCTGGCCTCCGTCTTCTCATCTGAGCAAGGGGGTGGATCATGCTAGGGGGAGAGGAGCTTGAGACCGGGATCAAGAAAGAAGGTGGTCACTAAAGCCTGCAATAGGGCCAGAGGGTTGAGGGGCCCTGAACTTGTGAGCTACAACAAGGGAGAAAAAAAAGGAACCACCTTCCCAGAGAGAAAACCCACCAAGGCTGGGGCGAGCAGGGGATGTGGTGAGGTCCTCTGTTTCCTCAGGTGGGTTTGGAGATGTAAAAGAGTTCAGGACCTTTCCAAGTAAGTGTAAATGACAGAAAGCCACCCTAGAATGACTTAAGCCAAAAAGAAAAAGAAAAGGCAGGGGGAGAGTGTAATTTAGTCCCTGTGATAAAAGGCACAGGGGACATCTGTGTCATAGGATGCTGAGACACATTCTCACCCTTTCTGAGCCCTGCTTTCCTCTATGCTGCTTTTGTTCTTAGTCTGGCTTTGGCAGCAAGTTCCAAGTCTCCATCCCAGAACTTAACAAGCCCAGCACCAAGGGAGCTTCTCTTTCTAGACGGTTCCCACCAAAGTTCCAGAGCTGGCTCTCATTGACTCAGATTGGGTCATGTGCCCCTCCCCCAGTCACAGTGACTATTATTGGCCAGGTCAGGGTCATGTTCTGGCCTCCAGGATCCAAGGGGACCAACCCCATTCAGTGCCGAAAGGAGACAGAATGATTCTCTAAACTCAAAGCTCCTCCTAGAAGCTGCTGAAAGTCCCCAGAGGGTGAAAAGGTCAGACTGCCATCTCTGGGAGGAAGCTGTCGTGACCCACGGGCCGGCCTCCTTTAGCTCTGTTGTCAGAAGATTCAGGCGCTCGCAATGGGGAAAGAAAGGGCCTCCCAAGGAAAAGAAGGGCCCCCCACCTCGTGATATTTCCCCTCCATTAATCCTGTAATTAAGGCCCCTGTAAACAGAGGCCCCAGGAAGTAGAGACAGGCGGGTGCACCGTCCCAGGGAGCAGGAGCGGGCTCAGGACTCCACCCCAGGCCAGGTGGGGGAGGTCGGGTGGGGGGTCAGCCCGCACCAGTGGCTGGAGCTCTGCCCTGATAGATGTGTGAGGGCCTGGCTCTGTGCCCAGCAAGCTCAGTAGATGCTTTTCTTTTTCCTTTCCACAAAGGGCTGTGGCAGGGGCTGGGTCGCTATCATGGCACTGCTCTGGTCCTTGTTGGGGATGAATAGGTGTGCAGGGAAAAGCATGTCCCTCTCTCCCCCCTCCTCTCCCTTCTTCCCTCCTTCACGCCCTCCTCCCTCAAACTCACCCAACATGAGTGAAATCTTCAGCTTGTCACCCTCTTCCATTCTAGGTCGTTTCTTTCCTCTCCAGTCGACAATATCCACTGTTGTGTGGTCACAGCGCCTTCACTCCTGGGGGAGTGACTCGGTGAGACCATAGGGAAAGGAGCCTGTGGACAAGAGAAGGAACTAGACAGACGGGGCCGTGGAGACAGAGAGGGCATGAGTGAAGGATAAAAAGAGCCTCCCCTGCAAGAGCACACCCCCCCCGGAAGGTCACCTTGGCTGACAAACTTGGGATCCAGGAATCAGACCCAAGTGTGTGCAACTCCAAATGCGTGGTCACCCTCGGTGCCACGTCCGCTCCCGGGAGCAGTAACGTGGATAGTGCTTGCTGTGTGGTCCTGGACCAGTCCCCTCCCCTCTCGGGGCCCACAGGACATGGGTTTGGGATCCGCAGTTCCGGATCCTGGGGTCGGTCCTGCTGGCTGGGTGCAGTGTTCTGGATGATGGGCGTTCTGTGCCTACCGCTGCTTCTGGCCAAATCGCATCAATAATTCAAGTTCCCTTGCCTTCATAACCTGGGAAAATTGGTCTCCTGGCAAGATAGGAAAAATAATTTCATGCTCTCTTTCCTCCCCTCCTAAGATCACCCCTGACAAATTGTCTCATTATTGCCTGTCACTCCAGCTGCCATCGCACATCTGGGGCACCATTTTTTATGGTTACCAGCCTCCCCCTTGGCTTTGACTCTGGTTCTTAACAGGACTGCCATCAAATTCTAATGAGCCTCCCCCATTTGTTCACTCATTCAGCAAATAGTGCCTGCTCTGTCCCCCAGGAATCCAAGACTATGATAGATTAGACAGATTAGATTAGAAGCTCCCCAGTTATTCATACTAAAATGTGAGGGGCTACTTTCTCAACTCTATTAAGAGAGGACAGGAGCCTAGGAACTTACTGTTTACCTAATGCTATTAGTGCCCATTAACTCTTTAATCTTCCCCCAAACCTTACACAGTCCACAGTGAGCTCAGTCCTCTTACAGGCTGGATGACTTCAGGCAAGTTGCTTGACCTCTCTGAGCCTAGGACTCTCAAGATTCTGATGAGTTTTAAAGGAATAAGAATGATGTCAAGGAGTTACTGTGACATTTAAATTACATGACATGAGAAAGGAACCAACATCACATGTACCAACAATATTATCATCATTATCATAAGGAAGGTACCCAAGGTAAAGGGACTGGAAGTAGAGACTGGGGGTGTCAAAGCAAAAGGACAGAGAGGTAGAATAATGCCAACAATTTCCACCAACCGTTACTGAGAGCTTACGTCGTACGTGTCCTGGGGATAGGCATGTATAATACGCCATTTAACTTTTCAAAAGGAAAGAAGCGGGTCTTGTGTGTCCCCAGTTAGCAGAGGAGGAAACTGATATCACAACCTGGTAAGCCCAGGATGCAAACCTGGGGCTGTGATGGCCGCTTCCCCAGAGGGTGGTGCCTGCCCAGAGGTCAGACAGACAGAGGTCAGAGTCAGACAGCACTCACTTCTTTCATAGTCCATTTCCTAAAGCCCTGCTGAACAGCAGGACCCAAACATGGAAACTAATTCATACTAGGTTGTGATTGACTATCACGGCTAACTTTAGCATGTCCCACCTGTGTTCCTCAGGTCACCTGTCATGCAAGATGGGTCCACCACAAAAAATAATAATAATAATAAATAATAATAATAATAGTAAGAGTTTTGTGGTGAAATTAGTTTGGGAAACTCTGAATACTCCATTCTCCCATCCAGGGAATCACAATACACAATAAACTATGGCAGGTTTCTAGAAGACCTGCAGAGTCAACACCAACAATGCCCAAACCTTTTGGATGTAATTTTTTTTTCAAGGAACAATGTAACAACACTGCAAAACAGTCTTTGATAAATCTTAACTGAAGAACCATGGAGCTGTGGGCGGTAACATTTGTGTCCCCTAACTAGAATTAAAATTCTTCAAAAGAAGGGATTTTTGTCTGTTTCATTCCCTGTTAGATCCTCAGAACTTATAACAGAGTTTGGTATATTGTAGACATTTGGTACATGTTTGTTGAGTGAATGAATGAATGAATTGGGTTTAGTTGGAGAATATCAGCAAGTCTGTGTTCTAATCCAGGCTTTGCCTAACACACTGGATGTCCTTAGGCAAGTCCTTATCCCTCCTGGGGTTTCCATTTCCCTGCAAAGCTAAAGAAAGGATGAGACTCCATTATACATTCTTACTGGGGGCAACAGCGCCCCCAGGAGGTGAAAGTTGGTTCTCGGGGAGGAAAAAAATTAACCTTAAATCTTTTTCTGTAAAGCACAGACACACATAGAGGCCATACACAGATACACATTGTATTAAAATTGTAATATAATTTTAGGGGCGCCTGGGTGGCTCAGTCGTTAAGCGTCTGCCTTCGGCTCAGGTCATGATCCCAGGGTCCTGGGATGGAGCCCCACATCGGGCTCCCTGCTCAACAGGGAGCCTGCTTCTCCCTCTCCCACTCCCCTTTGCTTGTGTTCCTGCTTTCACTATCTCTCTGTCAAATAAATAAATAAAATATTTTTTAAAAATTGTAATATAATTTTGTATTAAATCATAATATAAAATTTATTAAAATTTCATGGGGGGTGACCATCAGGAAAAGAATGTCTAAAAAGACTTCTGGAGCAGGGAGGACAATAATTAAGAAAAGGTTGTGAAACACTAGATTTGATCTAGAAGGTTCCTTCCAAGTCTGACAGCCTATGAACCTTTGACTCTAGGTGAGGGGGGCTTGGTGGAAAATGTCTGAGGGAACAGCAAGAACCAAAAAACCTCAGCATGGGGGAAATAAACCTGGTATTGTGGACTGACATGCTTCCCCCGCCCCAAATTCACATGTTGAAGTCCCAACCCCCAGTACCTCAGAAGTAACCAAATTGGGGGAAAAGGTCTTTACAGAGGTGACTAGGTTAGGCCATCGTGGTGGGGCCCTAACCCAGTAGGACTGGGTCCTTCCGGGAAAAGAAAGGGCCACCAGGGGTGCGCGGGTGTGCAGAGGACCGGTCACATGAGGACAGAGAGGGGGCAGCCATCTGCAAGCCAAGGAGAGAGGCCCCACCAGAAACCAACTCTGATGGCACCTTGATCTTGGACTTCAGCCTCCAGAAGACATCCCTATCTGTTGCTTAAGCCCCCCAGTCTGTGGTGTTTTGTTTCGGCAAAGAGCAGGCAAATGTCCTTGGCACGTTCAGAGAAGACTCACCAGAGGGACCTGAGGTCAGAGAGGACACGGAAGAGTCAGGTGATGGCCAGCCTTGAAGAAAACTACAAAAGTGTTGCTGTGTTTTGTATTGTATTTTTCTTGGGAGTGGGATGGGAAAGTGTGGGAGGGTTTTGAGCAAGGGGGTGACAAGATCCGCCTTCCATTTTTACAGGACCAACCACTCTGGCTATCCGGGGAAGAGAACAGGTTGCTTGTGGGCAAAGGTGAGAGCTATGCGGATGGTGATAAGCGACTGGATTCTGGTACCTTTTGAAAGTACAGCCCGCGGGTTTTGCCGATGGATCGGGATTACGGAGTGAGAGAGAAAGAGAAATGTTATGGGTTCTTCCTTGGCTTTGGCCTGAACAGCTGGAAAAGTGTAGCTTTTGTGTTGAGGGGTTCGGTTTGAGACGTGCATTAGACATCCACATGGAGGTGTCCGGGAGGCTGCTAGACATTCAGGGATCAAGTTCAGAGAAGACGTGGTGGTAGAGATAAGCACCAAGGAGAGTCTGCCTCTCCCCCACTCCTCTCCTGTCCTCTGCCCCTACCCTCCCAGCCTGACAGCCCGCATGCTTCCCCCGGTATCACAGGATATTGCGACCCACCGGAGATTCATCCTACTTCCCCATAGAAAGGACTTCAAGTGTCTTGTGTACCACTTTCCAGGGCCTGGCGTACAGAGGGTCCCAGGCAAATGATCGTCTGAATGGATGGGACGATAACCAATGAGGGGTTAATTACTCAAGAGCAAATGTTCCCAAACACATCCCTCCCTTCCTGAGCCAGATAATGTTATCATTTCCAGCAGCCTGCTCAGACCCCACCCTGTCCGGTCTCCATCCCACTTACAGACGGCAGAGGAAGACATTCTTGAAAAAGAGCCAGAAGGCTTATGAAGTTAAGGCAGTCAACATGATAAAGAACCAGGGGGTGGGGAGAGAGCCCGAGCTAGGGCCCTGTCTCCCCACTCAGGCTGCAAGTGGCATGGGAGTTTATTTCTTCATTTTAAAGACCTCCTGTAGAGGGTAGAAGATGTTAATTGAGAGAATCCAAGGTAGTGCGTGGGAGCAAACGGTGGGTAAAGACAAAAGGAATACGAGAAATTTTGCGAGGGGAGAGAACTGGCTCCCTTTGCACGTGGCTTTAAAAAACACCAACTAGGGCGCCTGGGGGGCTCAGTCGTTTAAGTGTCTGCCTTCAGCTCAGGTCATGATCTCTAGGTCCTGGGATCGAGTTCCGCATCAGGCTCCCTGCTCAGGTGGAAGCCTGCTTCTCCCTCTCCCTCTGCCTGCTGCTCGCCCTGCTTGTGTTCTCTCCCTGTCAAATAAACAAATAAAGTCTTTTTTAAAAAAAGAATTTAATTAAAAAGTAAAATAACAAACACAAACTAGGGACAATTTTGCAGGAAGATAGGAATCCTCAATATAAGTGCACCTAGGAGCACCTGGCTGCCTCAGTCCGTAGAGCGTGAGACTCTTGATCTCAGGGTCATGAGTTCAAGCCCAAGTCGGGTGTAGAGATTACTTAAAAAATATGTATGTATTGGAGTGCCTGGTGGCTCAGTCGGTTAAGTGTCTGCCTTCAGCTCAGGCCATGATCTCAGGGTCCTGGGACTGAGCTCCACATGGGGCTCCCCACTCAGCGGGGAGCCTGCTTGTCCCTCTCTCTCTGCCCCTCCCCCTGCTCATGCTCTCTCTCTCTCTCTCTCTCTCTCTCACATGCTCTCTCTCAAATAAATAAATAATAAAATATTTTAAAAATAAATGTATATATATGTATATGTAAGTGCACCTAATAACAAAGTATCAACATTCTGGAATAAAAAAAAAAAATCAGGAAGCAAAAATGCATAAAACTAAAGGGAGAAACAGATAAACCCAGGTTATAATAGGAGATATTAACAACCCTCTTTCAGTGATTGATAAAAATCTGAGTTTAAAACAATCGGAAAAAATGTAGAAAAATCTAACCCACACTTGCCAAAAACACCAACCAACCTCAACTTGACCTAATTGACATTGACAGAACACTATACCCGATAACTGCAAAATTTAATCAGTTTTCAACTGCGCATCCAAGTCTATCAAGAATAGATGGGGCGCCTGGGTGGCTCAGTCGTTGAGCATCTGCCTTCAGCTCAAGTCATGACCCCAGGGTCCTGGGATCGAGCCCCACATCGGGCTCCCTGCTCAGCGGGGAGCCTGCTTCTCCCTCTCCCACTCCCCCTGCTTGTGTTCCCTCTCTCGCTGTCTCTCTCTCTCTAATAAATAAATAAAATCTTAAAAATAAATAAATAAAGGGGCTCCTGGGTGGCTTAGTCGTTAAGCATCTGCCTTCAGCTTGGGTCATGATCCCAGGGTCCTGGGATCGAGCCCCGCATCGGGCTCCCTGCTCAGCGGGGAGCCTGCTTCTCCCTTTCCCACTCACCCTGCTTGTGTTCCCTCTCTCGCTGTGTCTCTCTCTGTCAAATAAATAAATAAAAAATTCGCTTGGCCCTAAAATAAGTCTGGGCTCATTTTAGAGTGTTGAAATCTTATATCATTCCAATTTTAGTATATGTGCTGCCGAAGCAAGTACGAGTGTTGAAATCTTTAGAGTGGTTCTCTGACCACAATGCACTTGAGAACAAATCGGTAACAATACAATATCTAGAAAATCCCAAAAGATAAGATACCATGAAAGAACCCACGGGCCAAAGAAGAACTCACAAGGGAAACTAGGAACTATCAGACTGAATGATTCAAATTGGGGGGAAGCAGCTAAAGTTGTGTTCATAGGGAAATTGATAGCTCTAAAAGACTCTACTGGGGGAGAAAAGCAGCACCTGCAATCAATGATCCAAGAGTCTACCCTTACAAGCTAGAAAAATTAAGAATAAAGTAAACCCAAAGTAAATAGAAGCAAAGAAACGGTGAAGAGTAAGACTCAGCGAAGCAGGACACAGACAAATGGTCGAACAAATCAACAAAGCGGAAAAATCGGTTCCTTGGAAGGATCAATGAAATTGAAAAGCACAAGCTAGCACTAGACCTTCTTTTTTATTACTTTTTGTTTTTCGTGCTGACGGTGCATGAACTGGCTCACATGGCTGCTGGGTTCACAGGGGCCACGGGGGGAGGCAGAGAAGGGGGCACAGGAGAACCTCCACAGCTCCTCCATCCAGACAGGCACGCGTTTGTTCCTCAGCCCCGCGCCGGTCCCCCTGCTCACTGCTGGATCCTGCGGACGCTCTGCACCTGGAAGGTCTGGGCGTGAGAGCCCCACTCTCGGAAATGCTTGTAGTCGCCTGAGTGGTGATCGCACTCCAGCACATACTGAAAGCCTCGGTAGCCGGGAAACTGGGAGCAAACCCAGCTGGGGAAGGGAAGAGGCAGACCGTTACCCTAGAGAAGCACCAGCAAGGTGAGCACACGGGGACCAAGGGACCCGTGCTGCATACACATTCCAGCCATCCTGGCCTTCCTTTGATGCCTGGAATGTGCCCTGCTCCCCTCCCCCCACACCACTGGGCCTGTGATCATGCTGTTCCCTCTGCCAAGAACACCATTCCAGCCATTCTTTGCCCAGCCACTGGCCAAGTTGTATTTATCCTTCGGGTCTCAGCTTGTTCTGAGGACTGGTTCTCCAAGTCAGGCCACACTCTTACTGGTCCTCTGTAGCTCTCATATAATTAGACAATTATCAGATTATTTGTAAAATGTCAGCCTCCTCTGACAGCAGGTGAGCTCCTGGGTGTAGGGGTGTGTGTGTGTCTGGTTCATTGGGATCTCTGGTGCAGAGTGCAATGCCCGGCACAGAGGAGGGGCTAATAAATACTGAAAGAAGGAAGGGAGGGAGGAAGGGAAGGAAGGAAGGAAGGAAGGAAGGAAGGAAGGAAGGAAGGAAGGAAGGAAGGAAAGGAGGGAGGGAGGGAAGGAGGGAGGAAGGAGGAATCTTATTCCTTCCCCTCCTCCCTTAGCCAGAAGCCCTTCCAAGGAAAAGGTTATTGTTCTTTCCATTCATTGACCCTTACATTGTTCAGGATTGGACAAGAATTGGTGTCTCATTTTCTGAGCTTCCATTTCCCCTCTATAAGGAAGAAGTGGACTCAAGAATCACAAGAGGTCCATCCTACTCTGGAACAACAAGATTCTCTGATGGTTAAAAAAAAAACAAACAAACAACAACAAAAACCACCTCCCACCTTCGCCCCCGCCGGGAGCCAAACAGCACCTAGAAGGTGATTGTAATGTCCTCCCTAAGTGAAGACCTCACATCTTGCATTCACCTGCCAGCCCCTGGGGGAAAGTGTGGGAAGGGTCAGTCAGTTCTGGGCTTGAAACCGGATTCAGTCACCTAGCTCCTGGTGGACTTGGAGCAGGTTGCTTGAGCCACACCTATTTCTTCATGACTGGGCATCAGTTCTCTCCTCTTCCGGGGGAGAGACCCCCCCACCCCTCCACCTCTCAGGCAATGTGGGAAAATTGGCAACGAGCATGTGATCAGTCCTAGCCAATCAGACCACCCCCTTCCTGCACAGGACAACTGGGTCAAAATTGAGCACATGACCCAAGTTGGGCCAGTGAGAGCCTTTCCTAGAACCTTTGGTGGAATCGCTAAGAAAGAGGCCCTCTCTTTCCCTGGGGCTGGCTGGAGTAAGGATGAAGCTGCCCCATTGCCTTTGCTTGGCAAGAGCTTGCCTGAGAATATAGCCACGGTGAGGCAGACAGAGCAAGAGAGGGAGAAAGACAGACCCCTGCCATAGCACCTGGATCCAGCTGTGCCTGAAGCTAGTGACAAGGGTCAGTAAATATCCTTTGGGCATAGTATCAGTTTGATATGGGACTCTGCCACTCGTGGTCCCACAAATTCTGCCTGATCCCTCCCTGTGCCTCAGTGTCCTCCTCTGGAATGTGGGCATCAGAGCCCCAAAGTCCCCAGCACAGAGTTTTCACAGGAGTTATCCCTACCCCTCCCAACAGCCTCTCTTTCCCTGCCAGGCAGAGCCTTGGATTCACTTACGCCCCCGAGTGGACGTGGAAGGAGCCCACTTCATTGCCATCCCAGCCCATGGCCTGGAGGGAGGAGTAGTCATCACTCAGCTCCCCTTTCCTGCCCAGAAAGTTCTCTTGCTCGAAGATGGTCAGCCTCGAGTCACGGTGGTTCTGTAGGCAGAGGAAACGGTCGGACCACCAGGCACCCAGATGAGAACCCAGGAGCCTCTGCTGACACCCCTACTCTTGTCCCCCCAAATCAGCCTTTCTTACAAACCCTTTGGGAGGGTGATAAGGCAACAAAACCTTACCAAAGGTATATACCATTTGTCCTTCCAGAAATGTACACAGGGAAAACAACTATGAAACCAATAAGCGGCAAGGATGTTTATCCCAGCCTTGGAGATAACAATTAAAAAGATAAGGAAGGGCGCGCCTGGGTGGCTCAGTCGTTAAGTGTCTGTCTTAGGCTCAGGTCATGATCCCGAGCCCCACGTGGGCTCCCCGCTCAGCGGGAAGCCTGCTTCTCCCTCTCCCGCTCCCCCTGCTTGTGTTCCCTCTCTCGCTGTGTCTCTCTCTGTCAAATGAATAAATAAAATCTTTAAAATTAAATAAAAATAAATAAAAAGATGAGGAAGGGAGGGAGGAAGGGACTCAACCTGAATGTCCCCAACTGGGGGATCAAGTGGTTAACTGAGGTAAGAAGAGGATTATTGTGATCTGGGTTCAAATCCTGACTCTCCGTGTACCAGCTGGGACATGTCACACAGCGTTTCTCAGCTGTTTCCGGACTCGTAAAATGAAACTAACCGCCTCCACTTGTCAGGATGGTTTGGAGGACAAAACGAAATCAGAAGCTGTAAACTGTGTGAAATCAGGGATAGTATCTATCACGGTCCACTGTGGGTCCCTGTATCGGCGCAATGCCTGGACCATTGTGGAATATAGGAGCAAATGAACTTACTCACAACTTGAAATACTGGGGAGCTATGAACAATGATGCTGTCAGTGAGATTTAATCACCCGGGAGGATGATTGTGATCTATTGCCCGGTGAGACAAGCTGGTTTCCAAGCTTGTTCCATTTCAATTCCACTTTTGTAACGAAGTTGCAAGTGTGCCTAGATACATGGGTACAAGTGATATAGGTGGATAGATTTAGACACAGATGTCAGTATCAGTTGGTGTAGGCAGAATCTGTGAATAACAAACAAGAACAAAGTAAGTCTCCAGCACTGTTAAGACTGGGCTTCTGTCTCAGATGTGTGGGTATGAGTGACTTTTCTTACTCTGCCGCATCAGGTTTCTTTCCGAACGTTGGGTGATAAATCTATGCGCCTTGTATGATTTTTAAATTAATGAAAGTTGGGTCCCTGAGTGGCTCAGTTGGTTAAGCGACTGCCTTCGGCTCAGGTCATGATCCTGGAGTCCCGGGATCGAGTCCCGCATCGGGCTCCCTGCTCAGCGGGGAGTCTGCTTCTCCCTCTGACCCTCCCCCCTCTCATGCTCTCTGTCTCTCATTCTCTCTCTCGCAAATAAATAAAAAATTTTTTAAAAATAAAAAATAAAAAAAATAAATTAATGAAAGCTGCTTTTGAAGAAAAAAAATACATCTTTTTGAGCCTCAGCTCTTTCATCTGTAAGATAAAGATAACCATGCCCACCTCCACCCATACTCCATAAACAGTAACTAGAGTATAAAACCAGGAACACTGATAATGAATCAGGAAGAAGAAATAGAACCTTCCTCCCCATCTTGTCCTGCCACCTCTGGCACTCAGCTTCTCCAGTATCCCCTGAGTCATGAACAGAGGGACATAAAACACGCAGGAGCTCATGTCATAACCAAAGTCGTGAGGGTCACAATGTGTGCGGTGGTCTGGTCTAGATGCTACCTATTCTTCCCTGACATCTTGAAATGAAGAGACCAAGGCTCAGAGAGGGGAGGGAAGGGTGCCCCATCACAGAGCTTGAAGAAGTGACATGAGCATTTGAACTCTGGGATGGTCAGTTCCTAAACCCCACTGGGACGACGTGGTGGCAGGACTCACAGCGCAGGCCACCGGTCGGAAGGAGGTGAGCCTATCGGCGGGATAGGCGGTGTTACCACTCCAGGCGTCCCAGCATGGGTACTCGCCCCGTTCCAGCACGTACTGCTGCCCTTGGAAGCCAGCATGCTCAAAGCCTACCCACCTGTGGATAGAGGGTAGAGAGTGCAAGAGGTAAGAGACCCCTCATCCCGAGTTCGAGACCAATGGTTATCATTTGGGAGTTACCCTTTGGGAGGCATTTAGCCAAAGCCTAGAGACATTTTTTAGTTGTCACACTGGGAGGAGGGAGGAGCCTGTATCCCTGTACCCCTACCCTGGAGGGTACAGCTTCGAGCCACAGCTGAAGCATGGATTGGGTCCTCACCAGCAGGGTGCCCACCACTCCTGCTGTCATCTGGTCCCTTTCGGTGTCATCCTGTGGGACGAGGGACACACACAGGAGGCTGCCACCATGATGACCTTGCATTTGCTGTCTACTTAAGTAACAGACTGTCTTATGTAAGTAATAAACCTGAGCTTATTTTCTCCTTCCAGGCAAAATCTGTCAGTCTGCTGGACATATCCCTGGACAGGTTGCTGCTCCCATCTGATCCCCAATTCCCCACCTGTACAAAGCAGAAGCTAAAAGAGTTTGTTCCCCCAGCTGTGAGGTGCATAAATACCACCCAAGATTACCTTAGTGGCACTCACAGGCATAATATAAAGTGACTCCAAATCACATAGAGAGAACATGGCTCTCCTTTCCATCTACTTCCCAAACTTCTAGAAACTTGTATCCAGTATGGTAGCCACTGGCCACATGTAGCTAATTAAATTTAAACATATAAAATTTAATTTAATTAAAAATTCAGTTCTTTAGATGCACCAGCTACATTTCAAGTCCTCAGTGGTCATATGTGGCCAGTGTTTCAAATAATGCAGACCTGGAACATTTTCATCATTACAGAAAGTGCTACAGAAAAAGCTGCTGATATAGATAGAAGCCTCAGTGTGATATTAGTGTGTCATTAATACTTCCACATTTCATTAATCTCTCTCTTTTGCTTTTAACACAACATACCTTGTGCTCAGAGCCTCCGGCAACAATGTTCAACTAAAGATTAATAGCATTATTTTTTACTATATATATTTTTATAGTTACCTTCTATTTTTGGCAAGTGATTTTTTTTTCTTTGAATTTATGCTTAAGAGGGACATTTCACACCCAACACTTGATTCTAAAAGTCTGCCCCTACAAGGCTGCCTCATCCAATAGGCAGGATCTGTGTGAATGATGATTTGTACATTTGGGCAGTGCACAACCTGCTTAACCTTACACTACTGTCTTGCACACTCCCCAGCACTTCGGACCCAAGGAAGGCACGCTGGTACAGTTAGAGCCTGGGAAGGTAGGGCCTAGAACACCCCTTTCTAGATCCTTTCCTGTCCCCCCCACCCACCCAAGATGACCTTAGTCATCGGTCTAAGTCATACGGTAGCCACTGGCCACATGTAGCTAATTAAATTTAAACATATAAAATTTAATTTAATTTAATTAAAAATTCAGTTCTTTAGATGCACCGGGTCCCCCCCAGACTCACGCTCCACTCAGCACTTTCAAAGATCGCACAGTCTCAAAGCCAAGCTCCAGGACACTGGGGCACTCGGTGGTAAACTCATGCCTCCGGCCCTGGAAGCCCTCCTCATCCCACACCACAATCTGTGACAGAGAGAAAAGGTGGAGACCAGCATCAGAGTCCTGTGGGGGATGAGGGATTAGGACCTCACCCCAGGATTAAGGGTGGAGCAGGGCAGGGTGAAGTAAGGACTGCAAACTCAGATGCCTCCAGGGGCCAGATAGTTGATGGGGGAGGGCCACTAACTGGAAAGCACAGATCCCATAAATGGGTGATCTCTGCTCAGCACTACCGATTTTTGCCCCCTGGGAATGCTGGCCAGCTTTTCCAATATCTCAAGACAATCACTATATCTGGACTTTTCTGTGGACCCTCCAGGTTTTTAAAGGCTGATGACAAATTCAAAAAAAAAAAATTTTTTTAACACAGAGGGGGCCAAAGAAACCATTTCCAAAGACTGTGTACAATCACCAGTTTGTCACCTCTGCCAGAGTGTCACTGGTTAAATCTGGGGACCAGAAGACGCCAGTTCAAATCGAGACCCTGTGTGCAACCTTGGGCAAGTCCCTTCCCCTCTTTGAGCTTCGACTGCATCCTCTGCAAAATGGGGCCTCATAACATGCCCCGCAGAATGAGGTGGGGATTCAATGGAGGAGGATCAAGGGGGTCCCCTGGACCTGGGTTTGACCTCTGAACCCTCCTCACTCCTCAGACACCCCCCCCCGCCCCGTGCCTCTTCCTACCTTCCAGTGTCCTGCGGACTTGGTGCACTGCAGGGTCATGTTGCCAGCTTCCTACACAAGAGAAGAACGCGATAACCTGTCGCCCTGACCGTCTGCTGTCCTTCTGGATGATAAAGTCTAGTTTGGGCAGGATCAGGATCCAAATGGGATCCAGGTATGACTGGGCTAGTCCTCTCCTTCCCAATGTGTGACTTTCCATCCGCCATGAATGTCATCTCCCTTACTTGCATCCTATACACCATCTCAAAACTTATCCATTCTGGGTCCCCTTGCCTCTGAGCCCCACTCTGTATTAATTTATCTGCTCACTATGGGACAATTTCTGTGGCTCCCAGTGGGACGGATCGTGCTAGCCAGTGCCGCGGTGCTAAGTTTAAAGAGAGCCTCCCTAAGACGGCACCTGACACAAAGAAGTCTCTAATGGTGGCAATCGAGGCTAACAGGACTCTAGGATAATTTTGTTTTTAAATGAGCGTGGCGGGTATTGGTCTTGACATTGGGGGCCTGACCTTGGTTAGGGTGAGGATGACATTCAGGGAGGCACAGTGACATCCCCAGGACTGGAGACCTGGTCTCCCCACCTCCCGAGATGCTTGCTCAGAGCGTGGATCCCACCCCTTCTCCCAGCCTGGGACTTACCAAGATGGACCCAGAGAATATGCCAGAACGTGCTGGGACGAGCCGAGGTCAGGCTCTTATAGGCAGAGAGGAGAGAGGGCCCCTGGGAGACAAAGCTCCGACTCAGCATGCGAGCAGCCAAAACAAAAGCCGGTCCTGGCTGAAGTCCCAGCGGAGAGGTGTCAGCAGCGCTGGCTACAGCTGGAAGGGAAAGGGTCAGGTGGCCCCGCTCAGGGATCAGCCATGAAGAAGAGAAGGGGAAGTTCTACCTTAATCAGCTCCATGGGACTCCTGACTGGAGCAAGAGAATGAGCACTGGCCAGGGAATCCGAAAACTTCACCCTTCCTAGCTACATGACCCAGGGCAGGTCTCTCCTCCTCAATATCTGCCTATAAAACAGGACAAGGATAAACCACATCACGGGGTTGTTGTGAGGTTATGTAACATGCCTGGCACAGAGAATACATTCAACAAATGCCTATACGTTTCCTCCTCCCACACCCTTTCCTCTTCCAGCAGGGGCAATTGGGGTAGGCTTCATGTTGGAGGTAGCATTTATTTTTTTTTAAAGATTTTATTTATTTATTTGAGAGAGAGAAAGAGAGAGAGAGCAAATGAGCATGAGTCGGGGGAGAAGCAGAAGGAGAGGGACAAGCAGACTCCGCACTGAGCACAGAGCCAGTCACAGGGCTCCATCCCATGACCCTGAGATCATGACCCCAGCCAAAATCAAGAGTCGGATGCCTAACTGACTGAACCACCAGGTGCCCCTGGAGGTGGCATTTAACCTAGACTCCAAAGGGCGAGGAGGATTTGTACAAAGTGAGATGCAAGGAATGCTTCTTCTAAGCATAAGTGTGGAGGTGGGAAGTTGGGGTATATGTATGAGAAAGAGCAGGTAGCCCAATTGGGCTGGAGTTCAGGGGCCCTGCAAGAGGGAGCCAGGCAAGAAAGGCAGGCTGAGCCAGGGTCTCCAGGACCCACAGAGTTCAAAAAGGAGTCCAGATGGCTCTGTAGGCAGAATAAAGGAGCTGGTGGGTGTGAACGTGCTGTGCAAACAGTAGCACACCTGTCAGGTATCCAGGGTTTGTAAAACTCACTTTGAATACCCTCTCCCTCTGCTCCTACCCTCTGGGTTGACCCAAGAGGGGCCTCTCACAGCATAGGAAAGAGCGTGGCTGGAAACAAGACCACTCTTGTGGGTGGAATCCAGCCCTGCCTCCTAACATCTGGGTGACCTGGAGGATGTCCGATCTCAGCTCCTGGCCTGTAAAATGGCTACATTAGCTCCCTCCTGGGCTGGTTACATGCAGCCTTATTAAATGCATGACTCTGATGAAAGGCTACCATGAAAGATAAAAGGCTAGGGGCCAGGCAGCCTGGGTCTGCATCCCACCTCGAGCGTGTGACTTAATCTCTCTGAGCTTCAGTTTCCTCATGTACAAAATGGCTATAAAAATAAATAAATAAATCGGGCTTAGCCTAAGAGATCGGGGTATTATGAGGGTAAATGTGAATTACACACAAAAAGCACTTTCTGTTCGGAACTGCTCCTGAAACACAGAAAGCATTATGTGCCTCCTCATTGTCATCATCGTTGCTAATAATAAAAATGATTACTGTTAAGGTATCTGTGCCTCCGTGTTGATTGCAGTGTTATTCATAATAGCTAAGATATGGGGAGAACCTAAGTGTCCACCAATGGATGAAGGGATAAAGAAGATGTGATATGTATATGTGCATATATAAATATATATATGTATGTATGTATATTACTTAGCCATGAGAAAGAAGAAAATTCTTCCATTTGCAGTAACATGGATGGACTTCATTATGCTCATTGAACTATGTCAGACAGAGAAAGACAAATACTGTATCATATCGCTTATATACGAGATTACGAAAGACAGACTCAGAAACAGAGAGTAAAATGATGTTTCAGGGGTTGGGGCGTGGAGGAAATGGGGACAAACTCCCAGTTATACAATTAGGAAGTTTGGGCGTGTAGTGTACAGCATGGTGATTATCCCTAATAATACTGCATCACGTACTTGAATGTTGTTAAGAGAAGAGATCTTCAATGTTCTCAACCACAAAGACAAAACAGTAATTGTGTGATCTGATGGGAGGCGGTAGCTAATACGATGGTGGTAATCATTTTGCGATTTATGCATGTATCAAATCAATGCATCATATACCCTATACTTACACAGTGTTATGTGTCAACTGTGTCTCCATAAAGCTGAAAAAATACTACTAAATAATTCTTCATATAAAAGCAGGAGTGCATCGTTTTCAAGAACTTAGGTGCAGGGGCGCGTGGGCGGCTCAGTCGTTAAGCGACTGCCTTCAGCGCAGGTCATGATCCCATGGTCCTGGGATCGAGCCCCGCATCGGGCTCCCTGTTCGGCAGGGAGCCTGCTTCTCCCCCTCCCGCTCCCCCTGCTTGTGTTCCCTCTCTGGCTGTGTCTCTCTCTGTCAAATAAATATATCAATAAAATCTTAAAAAAAAAAAAAAAGAGCTTAGGTTCAGGAGTTAGAATGTGACTCCTGATTCCATTTCATCGATGAGCTAACAGGCTGAGAGCAGAGGAAGGGACTTGCCCATAGTGAGGATTGCAGGACCCAAGTCAGTAAAATGCTCAGGGTGTAGCCACCCAGCCTGGGGGGCCAGCCCCTACCTCTGCCCCCACCCTTTGGCAGGTGGCCCATGGAACTGCCCCAGACAGCCTGGCCTTGAAGCCCAGACCTGTGGGTTCCCCCGCCACCAGCCACAGGCATCTTGGCCCCTGTTCCAGCGGCTGCCCCATCCTGTGGTTCCTGCCCCCCTCCCAGGCCTTGGCGCAGGATGAAAGGCCGAGGGGGAGGCTGGGAAGCGAGGGGATGTGGGCTGGGGGTGGAGGAAGAGCTGGCAGAGCTGGCCCCAGGCCATGGTGATCTCAAGGCCCCAGGCCATGGTGATCTCAAGGACAGGATCTGGGCTCTGTGGGGGCTGGGTCCCGCCTGCCACAAAAGAGGCAGGAACCAGGGCCACCACCAGCACCTAGGGCCAGGGAGCCAGACCTCAGGCTGATCTGGCCCAACAGTTCCCCAGCTCTACTGTGAGTTCACACTGTGGGACCTTGGAGAAGTCACCTGTTCCAGCTCGGCCTCAGTTTCCCCATTTGTGAAAGGAAGGAATTGGATGAGAAGACTCCTGGCGTCTATTCCATTGTTCTGAGTTTTTATTGCTCTATTTGACTTCTGTCTCTCTGTCTCCTCCCCTTCGCTGTCCGTCTCCCCCTCTGTTCCTCTGCAGTTCCGTTTTCTTTCTTTGTCTGTGACTCTCCACTTCTCCCAGCCAGTCACCCTATTTCTCTCCCCCCATCCTGGTTCCCCTATCTCCCTCTGTACCCCAGCTTCCATTATGAGCCATTGGCAGGACCACTTAGTCCTCCCAAATTGATTGAGGGTGCACTCTGTGCCAGACCCTTGTGCTCAGTGCTGGGGTCCAACAGAGCACAAGAAATGGTGGGGCTTGGGGCTTCCCCAGGGAAGCTCCGAGATGGCCGGTCATGTTCAGGGCCACCAGCTCTGTCCCTGGGGTCAGAGTATGGAGGGGAGGTTGTACAGGCAGATCAGGGAGGAGTAGGGGAAGAATCTAGGCCCAGTGTGGGCAGAGGAACAAGACTCAGGCTTTGAACATTCAACTCACCCGAGCACAGCTCCCCCACCCCCTGCCTCTATCCTGCTCT
>NC_058416.1:72724559-72728470 GCF_002201575.2 Neomonachus schauinslandi
CCCCGCTGGCTGCCAATCCTGGGGCCGAGGAAAGGGGAGCCCCAGGGAGCGTGAGAATGAAGCAGACAGGCTCCCCAGCCAGCCTGTTGGGGGTGGTTCCTGGTTCTGACACCTCTGTCAGAGAGCTCGCTTGGCTCAGCTGTGAAATGGGTACTGAAAGTACTAAATAAGGTGGCTCGTCCTGGGGCTTGACCACGACGGCGGGTAGGGTGTCTACCGCGGCGCACAGCGAGCACTCAGCAGGTGGGGCTGTTGACCACACACCCACATCTGCCTTCACGAAGCATCTTCCCATCTGCTGTGCTCCTTGTCACCCAAGTAGCCTGCCCCCCTGGGGCTCCCCTTTCCTCGGCCCCAGGATTGGCAGCCAGCGGGGACCCTGTGGGCCCAGCCCAGCTGGGGTTTCGGAGAAAGGCCTAGGGCTTGGGGCCAGGCCCAGGGCGAGGTGGAGCGGCAGCGGGCCAGGGTTTCTGCTGCGCGAGCCGGGCTCACAATGGAAAGTGCTGCCCTCCACAGTAACAGGCTAGGTCAGGGCCCCCGGGGGCCGCTCCCTCCCCGGAGCCTGCTGAGCCAGCTCCCACTTTGTGCCACAGACCATGGGCCCTGGTGTCTGCCAGACTATAAAATGGGGGGTCGGCCCCCAGTCACCCACTGCACCAGCCCGCCCGCCTGCCCGCCTGCCTGTCCTTCAGCGGGAAATAGCAGGTCCCCAGGTAAGAGGGCCACCCAGCAGCTGCTGAGAGCCCGAGGGGAGGGCAGAGAGAGGGGAGGCAGAGAGAGAGGGAGCTCGAGAGAGCCATAACAGAAGAGACAGAAAGGCAGAGAGAGAGAGAGAGAGAGAGAGAGAGAGAAGATCAAAGTAAGCAGAGAAAAACAGAGAGAGTGAGAGAGGGAGAGAGATAGAACATCAACATCCCCAGGAAGGAAGGAGCCCAACTGCTAGCTCAGGGGAATGTTGATTCACAGAGTGACGTGGGGGTTGTGGGGGGGTAAGCAAGTCACAGATGTGGCCCAGATGTCTGGCCTACCCAGAGTGGGCAGAGCACAGTGGAGGAAGGACAGGCCTCAGGGGAGGTGGGGGAGGGATCTGCTTGCCCCAACGAGCTCCTTCTTACACAAAGTGTTCAGGCATCAGCTGGACCAGAGGGTTTCAATCTGTGCTATCAGGGGGTCCTCAAATCCCTGGAAATTGTCTCCAAAATTAAAGGGGGCCCGGGACAAGGCGTTCTTCAAATACTCAAAGGCATCCGTGACCCCAAAGCAATGAGGAACTAGACGCATTGACCAGAGCCCTCTCCAGCCAGTTCCCACGCATAGTCCCCATTTCAGAACCCCCGCCCCCACACACACTGAATCCATCCTCTTGGCTCCCCTTTATGCCCCAGTCCCAGACCTGTGTCTGCACCCACACACCCAGTCCTGGACAATGCCAGACGGAATGGAGTCAGGAACCAGCATGCATTCATTCCCTGAACAGGTGTCAATGCAGAAGCTCCTATGGGAGATGCTGCTGGGCCAAGTGCTGGGGACCAAAGGGTGGATTCATCCGAATAAGGAAACAGCAGAGCGATTAATAACCCTGTTGCTGGGTCCATCCGCTTGAATTGAAACTGGAGTCCTACCTCTGAGTGGCAGGGTGCACTTGGGCGGGTCACCTCCCCTCTCTGAGCTCAGCGGGGATACAAGGCACCCACTGCATGGGGTCAGCGTTCATTCATGGGCATAACAGGCCTGGAGTACCCCCAATGACTCCCAAAGGGGTCATGTTGTTGTTAATCTGGTGGGGCTAATGGATATCACACCAGCAGAGAAGTGCTATACGGGGCATGAAGGAAGGAGATAGTTGGGGAGCGGGGGTGGGGAAGGGAGGGTGTGGCTGTTAGAAGGCCCGGAGGAAGGCATTTCAGGGACGCGTGGTCCTCAGACAAGGAATTTAGAATGAGAGAGAGAGCGAGCGCAAGCAAATGAGTTCAAAGAAGGCTGCAAACGTCTGGTGGCGGGATGTGAGGCTGGGGGGACAGCTTGAGGGTGCCATCCCTGAGTGACCTAGGCCAAAGTCTTCTTTACAGAGGTTTGTAGGTGGGGACCATGTCTCAGGCTGTGAAGGCCTCCTCTACGGCTGCCGTGAACCCAGGGCCTGATGGGAAGGGGAAAGGGACTCCGGCCACAGGACCGGCCCCTGGCCCTGGCCCCGCCCTGGCCCCAGCATCCGTGCCAACGACCAAAGCGGGGGACCTGCCTCCGGGCAGCTTCAAGGTACGCACCCCTGCACATGCTCTCCCCTCGTCCCCTCTCCCCTCCCCGGCTCTTCTCCTCCCTTTACCAGTCCAGCCAGCCTGCACCAGCCTGGGTTCAGAGTTTCTGAAAAGCCAGAAACCACCAGCCCCCCCAGAGGTACTCTAGGAGCAGCAGGTGACCTCAGACCTTCCTGAAAATTCTTCGAAGCAGTGAGGACTGAAAGTGCTTCCCCAGTCCCCTGGGGTTAGGGTTGGTCTGGTTTCAAACTCCGGTGCGCAGAGCTGGGGTCATTTCTCAACGCTGGGTTCACGACAAGCTCTCATGGGGTCCACGCCTGGCCGGCTTTTGTCGTTCCGTTACTTCGTTAATCATTCATTTGTATTTAGCTTTGAATAATACAACCACGCCTGCAAACACCCCCCCCCCCATTGAAAGCCAGAACCGGGTAAAAACCCTCTAACTCTGAAGTTACCCCCATGAGCCCACCACCCTTCTCCCCTACTCAAGGGAGCTGCCTCAGTCACCCCTGCCCGCCATCCGCCTACGTACATGTTTATGCCATATTCCTTTAAAAGAAATTCCTTTATTGGTGTTTTACCTGTTTTTAACTTCTTGAAACAGGCCATATGCCATCATTCTGGGTTTTTCTCTTTCCTTTTCACCTACTATGAGATCGCGAATGGTCAGTCATCTTCACTGTTGTGTGTTGCTGGGGGTCACTCGTGTCGGCAGCTGTCTGATATTTCAGAGCGGGGCCGTCGGGTGGTTGCTAGCTCTGCTCTGATGTCCACTGGGGCCAGGATGTCCTTATCTGTGTCTCCTGAGGCCCACATACCAGAGATCCTCTTGGGAGGACAAGCGTAGGAGTGCTGGGTCGAGAGTATGTGAACCTCTTCCTTGTAGAGCTGGGGAAACTGAGACCCGGAGAAGGAAGACACTTGCCTCGGTTGACGTGAATGGCAAGGTTTCCCCAACTTGGGACAACGAGCAGATGAAAACCCAAAATAGTGGAGGCTCAGTGAAGCAGGGAATTAGCCCAAGTTCAATGCAGAGGCCCCTACGTTGAGGCAGGTGGACTGGCGAGTGTTTTCTGAGCATAAGCTCTGTGGCAGATACTGAGGCTGAAGCTGGAGGTGCAGAATTAGATCAACCCCATACCCCACCCTGGAGGAGCTCTTGGTCTTTGGAGGTTGAATAAAGGGAGAAAGGGGTGCATAGAGAGAGACCCAGAAGCAAAGCAGCAGTGACTGTATTACTTGTGCTAATAATGGGCTGAGCACAGTGCAGGAGCACTCAACCAAGCCCACATGGGGCGAGAGCATCAGGGAAGACTTCCTGGAGGAGGTGACATCTGAGCCTAGAGCAAGACAGGGAACATGAACTCCAAGATGGGGATGTATGGTGGAGGGGGCATTCCAGGCAGAAGGAACAGTACAGAGGAAGGAAGGAAGATCCATCAGTCCCTAATGATGGTGCAGATACTAAATTCGGAAGTGGAAGGAAGGGAGGACAGGATTGTTTCTCAGAATCTGGCTCATGGCCCACTCTCATATGATCTGTGTGGGCCTGCTTTTATTTATATAAACAAAGATTTATATTTATATTTATATTTATATTTATATTTATATTTATATTTATATTTATATTTATATTTATATTTATATTTATATTTA
>NC_058416.1:72728480-72875788 GCF_002201575.2 Neomonachus schauinslandi
ATTTATATTTATATTTATATTTATATTTATATTTATATTTATATTTAACAAAGTTTTGACCTGAAGCCTCTCCAGATGGGAGGTGTACCTCCCCCACTCACTCTGTACCCCTTTCCCCGGGACGGGGATTCTCTCTCCTGCAGCTGGTGGTCTTCGAGCAGGAGAACTTCCAGGGCCGTTGTGTGGAATTCTCCGGGGAGTGCTTGAACCTGGGAGACCGTGGCTTTGACCGAGTGCGCAGCCTCATCGTCACCTTGGGACCGTGAGTGTGGGGCGGGGGGGGGACATTCCCAGTGCCAGGGTAAAATAATAATAATAAGGAAATACGGTAGCCACCATTTACCAGGCACCTGGTCCATGCCTGCCCACCACGCTAGCTGAGTCACGTATATTATTTCCAGTCTTCATCTCAAACTCGGGGGGGGGAGGTCTTACTCCCCTTCCCATTTTACAGATAAAGAAACTGAGGTCCAGAGAGGTGATTTGATCAGCATCAGGTCACACTCACAGAGAGTCATGATGCAGGGGGAGAAATGCTGTCTCTCTATAGAAGGAGCCCTGCCCATCACTGAGGGCAGGAGGAGACCAGAGGGCCCAAGGGTCCACGAGCTATCCCCTCTCCTGGGCATCAAGCAGCCCTGCGAGAAATAATAAGCATCTGTTGAGCACCCACGAGGTACCAGACACTGACAGAGGGCTTTACCTAGATGATCGCTATGTAAGGTAGGGACTATTCTTATGCCCATTTGACAGTTGGGGAAACGGAGGCTCGGAGGGGTTAAGTCCCTTGGCCGAGCACGTAGTGGTAAGTGGCAGAGCCTGGATACAACTTAGGTCAATCGGTGTCACCCACAGTGCTTTTGTTACCGTACTCCACTGCCTACCCCTGACTGTCTGGGCTTCTCTGGGCCTTAGTGACCCTCATGCAAAGCAGGAATAATTGTCCCTTTGCTCATAGTGACTGTAACATAGCAACATAGTAACCCCTGTGGGCTGAGGTCAGGGCACAGGACAAGACCCCCATGGCCCCTTTGCCTCTTGTCTTACCAGCCCCAAATCCCCTAAGGGATATGCTCAGCCTGTACGCCCAGCAGTGTGGGACAGAGATAGGCTTTGAGGTCAGTCAGACCTGAGTTCGAGTCCCACCTCCCCCATTCACCTTGTACAGTCTCCGAGCCTCAGTTTCCCCACCTCTGAAATGGGGAGAGTAAGGGTCCCCACTACCCTCCACGGGATTATGCTGAGGCCTGAAGGAGATAAGGCAGCAATGGGCCTGACACTGTGTGAGTGTCCCAATGTAGTGAGTGACAGCAACGATCATTTACCCTCCCCATTGTCCTGTGAGTTCAGCCAAGTCACCCCGGTTCCAGGGTAGGTGGTGGAGAGGGGCGCACTTCTACCTCCTGCACCCACCCCCACCCCCGGTGTGGTCAACACAGCCTCAGCCCCACCTTCAGCCCCAAAGCCCAGCTGGGAACAGAAGCTGCGGATGTGGCCAATTTGGGTTTTCAGGCTTTTTTTGGTGACAGTGACTCAAACCCAGAGTATTTCTCCTCCAACAAAGATGCAGCTGGTCTTTGGTGTATGCTCTGGGGCTGTGCCCAATGGGGAGAGAAAAGGGGCTGTGGTCCAGTGCCCTGGGTCTGTGTCAGGCCCCTGTGGTAGAAAAAGGATGGAGAGGGTGAGGTGGGCCGGGGAAGGAGAGGAGAGGGGTGCCTTCGACACAGGAGTGGGGAGAGGGGCAGGGCATGAAACTTAGGAGCCTTCACCCTGACACCTGACACCATCCCAGGACCTTAGCTGGTGACTTAACCTCTCTGAGCCTCAGTTTCCATATCTGTAACTTAATATTCCTGCCCTATTTCTCTACTTGCTCATAAGGCTCCAATGAGCCACAGGAGATGAGAAAATACTTTGCAATAAATATTTACAGTTCCTCATTCTTTTTTTTTCCTATTTAATGTTCTTTAATAAACCTTGACAAATTTCTTTTTTTTGTATATTCTGCATATTCTTTTTTACTATTATTATGTTATGTTAATCACCATACATTACATCATTAGTTTTTGATGTAGTGTTCCATGATCCATTGTTTGAGTATAACACCCAGTGCTCCATGCAGAACGTGCCCTCCTCAATACCCATCACCAGGCTAACCCAGCCTCCCACCCCCTTCCCCTCTAGAACCCTCAGTTTGTTTTTCAGAGTCCATCGTCTCTCATGGTTCTTCTCCCCCTCTGATTCCCCCCCTTCATTCTTCCCCTCCTGCTATCTTTTTTTTTTTTTAACATATAACGTATTGTTTGTTTCAGAGGTAAAGGTCTGTGATTCAACAGTCTTGCACAATTCACAGAGCTCACCATAGCACATACCCTCCCCAATGTCTATCACCCAGCCACCCCATCCCTCCCACCCCCCACCACTCCAGCAACCCTCAGTTTGTTTCCTGAAGTTAAGAATTCCTCCTATCAGTGAGGTCATATGATACATGTCTTTCTCTGATTGACTTATTTCACTCAGCATAACATCCTCCAGTTCCATCCATGTCATTGCAAATGGCAAGATCTCATTCCTTTTGATGGCTGCATAATATTCCATTGTATATATATACCACATCTTCTTTATCCATTCATCTGTCGATGGACATCTTGGCTCTTTCCACAGTTTGGCTATTGTGGACATTGCTGCTATAAACATCGGGGTGCACGTACCCCTTCGGATCCCTATATTTGTATCTTTGGGGTAAACACCCAGTAGTGCAATTGCTGGATCATATGGTAGCTCTATTTTCATACAGTTCCTCATTCTTATAACAGGTCCTCACTGGGTGTTATGACTCCCAGAGTTATGACAGGGGAAGTTTTGGGGGAAGTGGGCAGGGTGGCAAGACCACATCAGTATCTGTCCTTCTGTAAGCTCGGACCTCCAGCAGCTTTCCTCCCTTTTTAACCATCAAAGATAGTATTCATTGTGCTTTCTCTGTGCAGGACGTGCTCTGCGCATGCCTTTTTAGATCCTCATAACCTGACAAGGTAGATGTAATCTTTCCTCTCTTCTCCTGAGGCTTAATGAGCTTGAGGTTCTTGCCGGAAGTCACTCAGCAAATAACTGATGAGCTGAGATTAGAACTTAGGTCTGTCTGTTTTCAGAGTCAGTGCTTTTAACTTCTACCTGGCACCATTTTCCAGGGCTCCCTTCCCATCCACCCATCCATCCATCCATCTACTTACCATTCATTTAGCCATCTGTCTATACATCATTGTATCCATCCATCCATCCATCCATTTTCCATTTATTCATCCATCTGCTTACCCCTCTCCCTCCTTCCCTCTGTCCATCAATACAGCCATCCATCCACCCAACCATCTGTTCTTTTACCCATCTATCTACCTACCTATCCATCCATTCATCTACCCATCCACTCAACTATTACTTCATCCATCCATCCATCCATCCATCCATCCATCCATCCATCCATCCTTTTCTTATCTACTCCAGATCAAGCAGGGCTGAGGCAGATTCGCCTCTATTCTAGGAGCACATCTCCATCTTCAAGTCTGTCACTCCAGGGTGAGTTGGCTCATTCCTCAGACAAGGACCTTAGGCTCCTGGGACTCATCATGTTTCAGTTCATGGTGGTAGCTCATCCCCCACCTGCCCCCCATTTTCTTCTGGGTTGAGGAAGATCCCAGAGAGATGACACTGATGTCAGTGTCCCTCTTGTTCCCTGAGAACTCCTGAATCCATGTAGAGCAAAGGTCAAGGGGTCCCTTCACTTCAAGCTTCTCATCAACCTACCTCAGAACCACGGGGGTCCCTTTAACACAAGTTCACTTCCCATCCTTAATCAGGCTGCACTGGGAAAACCAGGAAAAGCCCCATTTGACTTCAAACTTGTAATCAGTTCTCCTAGAGGACTGAACAGCTTCAAATGCAGCCACATTTAATTCTCAGAAGTATCTGAGAGGCAGTTCCCTCCCACTGCTCCATAGCAACTACCAAGTGTGTTCCGTACTCCAGGCCAGTCCTTATCAAACATATGATTCAACCACCTGTATCAATTTTCCCCTTACCCCTGTATTTCCAGGACTATTATTTATTTAATATATTTCATTTTAAATGACCCTTTTGAACACAGGTAAGTATATCTTTAAAGAACCTTTACATCACTTGCACAAAGAGAAAGCCAGCATCACTTGCTATAAGTGAGAGGTGCCCATAAAAAATGAACACAATGAACACAAAACAGTGCTATTATACCTTAGCCTGCTCAAGGCTCTGGGCGGACGGCTGTTCTTGCCTTGTTCCAGAAAGAGAGGCTAGCGAGTGTTGAAGGTCCATTAGCATCCAACAGAGACTTTCTCCTAGCTGTAATCAGGTTTAAAATAAAATATCTTCTTTTTTTTTTTTTAAAGATTTTATTTATTTATTCATGAGAGACAGAGAGAGAGAGAGGCAGAGGGAGAAGCAGGCTCCCAAGGAGCAGAGAGCCCGATGTGGGACTCGATCCCAGGACCCTGGGATCATGACCTGAGCCGAAGGCAGACGCTTAACCATCTGAGCCACCCAGGCACCCAATAAAATATCTTCTTATGTCTATTTTACTCCAGGTTCTTGTAGTACTTAAATGATGTGAATCCCACAACTGGGGAAACATTTTGCTCACATAACGACACTGTCTCATTTAATCCTCCACCAACTTCAAGAAAATAGGCATATTATTTGTTGTTTTTAGATTTTATTTATTTACTTGACAGAGGGAGAGACACAGCGAGAGAGGGAACACAAGCAGGAGGAGTGGGAGAGGGAGAAGCAGGCCCCCCGCCGAGCAGGGAGCCCGACGTGGGGCTCCATCCCAGGACCCTGGAATCACGACCCGAGCCAAAGGCAGACGCTTAACGACTGAGCCACTCAGGCGCCCCGAAAATAGGCGTATTAGGTGAAGCAACCAAGCCTCAGAGAGGTAGAGCCACTTGCCCATGGTCACATAGCCAGTAAATAACATAGCCTAGGATCCAACCCACTGGCCTCAGGGCTGCCTTGCAAGGGTATGCGGAGGGCTTCTGCTGATGGTTTCTCTCCTTCTTGTCTTTGCTCCTCCCGGCCCTCCGTCATTCTGTCCATCGCTCTTACATCCAGCTGGGTCGCCTTTGAGCAGTCCAACTTCCGGGGGGAGATGTTCGTCCTGGAGAAGGGCGAGTACCCACGCTGGGACACGTGGTCGAGCAGCTACCGCAGCGACAGGCTCATGTCCTTCCGGCCTATCAAGATGGTGAGTGGTTCCTAAGCCAGTCCTGGGGGATCAGTGGGGAGGGCAGGAGGCAGGGGTCAGGTGTGATGGCAGGCAAGGGAATGGGGGCCGAGCCAGGGAAAGAAGGAGGAATGGCAGGCAGGGAGGCGTGATGACCAAGGGCGCTGGGCTCTGGTGCTTATCGATTCTTCAGATGTCCCTGGCACCCAGCCCCTGCTAGGAGCCCTGGACAAATGACAAACATGAACCCTGGTTTTTTCCCTTCCCTGCTGCTTTTGAGACTCAGTATCCCAGCTGTCAGAGCTAGAAACTTCAGTGTCTTCCTTGCTTCTGTTTGTGGAATGTTTCTGATTCCTGACTGCACATTAGACCCTCCTAAGAGGCTTTGAAAATCCCATTGCTCATCCAACACATCAAACATGCAGGTTCAAGCTTGTGTGGGAGCTGAGAAGATGGATATCGTAAAAAGGCACCTTGAACTTCATGATGATAAGACTGAATGAGCTCCTTTATAATATTTAACTGAGTTAAATAGTATAACTTAAAGAAGACTCAAAGCCAAGATCAGTGGATCAGTGGTGTTATCCCCAAGAAGTTCAGTTTTTCCAGAATTGTGTTGATTATGACTCATGAACCAGCCATGTCTAGACTCACCAGTGTTGATTTCCAGTGGTAACCAACTTTTGCCTCCATGATGGGAATTTTCTTTTTTTTTTTTTTAAGATTTTATTTATTCATTTTGAGAGAGCAAGTGAGAGAGAGAGAGAGAGAGAGAGAGCACAAGCCAAGGGGAGGAGCAGAGGGAGAGGGAGACTCCCCACCAAGCAGAGAGCTCAATACGGGCCTCGATCCCAGGACCCCAGGATCATGACCCGAGCCAAAGGCAGACACTTACCTGACTGAGCCACCCAGGCGCCCCCATGATAGGAATTTTCATGAAGAACATTCATGAATGCCCATGATGCCAACTGTTTTGGCATCACCAAACTTATCTTAATGGATTGTTCAACCACATCATTCCCAGTGTATTCTCAGAATTTGGGCCTCAGTTATCAGGCTATAATGAACCCTTTGTAGGAATTCATAGATTCATCTTGGGGTGCCTGGGTGGCTCAGTCAGTTAAGCATCCAACTGTCATAATCTCAGAGTCATGAAATCGAGCCCACATCTGGCTCCACGCTGGGTGTGGAATCTGCTTAAGATTCTCTCTCTCTCTCCCTCTGCCCCTCCCGCCCCACTTCCCCCCCCCGGCCCCCCCATCTCCCCGGCTCGGTGCATGTGCATGCTCTCTGTCTCTAAAAAAAAAAAGAAAGAAAGAAAGAAAAGAAAAAAGAAAGCAATTCATAGATTTATCTCTTAGTCAAGGGTCCTTAAAAGGAAATCTCTGTCAACAAAGCTTGTTTGGAGGACTGACTAGCCAGGGCATTCCCAGTAGCTTCAAGAGCTTTACTGTCCAGTACTGTAGGCAGTAGCTATATGTGGCCGTTGAATGCTTAAATCTTGACTCGTCTGAATAGAGATGTGCTCTTAGTGTAACACAGAGAACCAGGATTTGAATACACAGTAAAAAATAAATAAGAATGTAACTAGCTGGCTAGTGTTGCTATATTGGTTGCATATTGAAATTATAATAGGTTGGACATATTTGCTTACATAAAATATATTATTAGGAAAAAAAAATCCCAGTGCCTGGACCCCACCCCAGACCAATTAAATCCGAATCTCCAGGGCTGGGTCCCAGGCACTGATATCTTTTTCATGCCCAGCAGGTAGTCTCTGTGTAGCTGGGGCTGAGAGCCCCAGTCCACTCTCTCCTCTCCATCTCGGCCACCGTCCTGGTGTGGGCCACCATTATCTCTTCCCTGGACAGCTCCAGCTCCCTCCGCCCCGGGTTCTCTGACTCCTTCCCAGCTCTTGCTCCTGGGAAATAAGATGGATGTCTCACCTGACCATCCTCCACTTAGAGTCGTTCATTCAAACCATTATCGGTTGAGCTCTTTCTGCCAGGTTCCGTTGCAGGCTCTGGCTAGGCAAGGTCCCTGCTCTCACGGGAGGTGGCTGCTGAAAACCTAATCACAGAAATCAATCTATAAGCACAAAGCACATAGCCCATGCTGCAGAGGGGCCATGCCGTGTGCTGGGAGAGCAGGAGAGGAGAGCGGGGCTCTGGTAGGGGGGTGGGGGGATGGAAGCAGTCCAGGGATGCTCAGGGAAGCCAGCCCCCTGAGGATGGGAATAGAGTCAGCCACAGGAAGCCTGGAAGGCTTCTCCACTGCAAAGTGAGTGCAGAGTCCCCTGAAGCACGGATGAACTGGGTGTCCAGAAACCAGAAAACAGCTGGTGTGGCTGTGGCCCAGGGACTGGAGGGAAGAAGGGTGCAAGATGGGAGGGGAGGAATGAAACGTCTCTCTGAAAGGTTCTTCTGCCTTTCGCCGGCTGTGTGACATCAATCAAGAATTTTGACCTCTCTGAGACTCTGCCTCTTTGGCCATAATGAAAACAGTAATACATCAATGTTTCGGTAGCACTTGGCATATGCCAGGCGTTGTGCTAAGGGTGCCGTATGGATTGCTTCATTTAATCCTCATGACAACGCCGTAAAATCGAGGCTGTTATCCCCTTTCCCCAGATGAGGAGGGCCCTTCCAGGCTGGACAGTGGCAATCCCAGGCAAGTCCCATGGTGGCCTGAGCAGACTCAGCTCTCTCTCTCTCCACACCCAGGAGGCCCCTCGAAGTTACTTCTCTTTGCCCCGTTCATACTTCACATGCCTGACCCAGTCTTGCCTTCCCTAGGACTCCCAGGAGCACAAGATCTGCCTGTTTGAAGGTGCCAACTTCAAGGGCAACACCATGGAGATCCAGGAGGACGACGTACCCAGTCTCTGGGTCTACGGCTTCTGTGACCGCGTGGGCAGTGCGAGGGTCTCCAGTGGAACGTAAGCACCCCTCCAGCCAGGCCCTTGGCTTCTGCTTCAAGCCCAGACAGACTCAAAGGCTGTCCTCCTTATAGGATATAAGATCGGGTGCATAGGAAAGGCCACACGGCCACTCCCAAATTCTCCCAGGGCTGGTGCCTGGGATTCCACCCACAGAGCTTTCCTCCTCTGGAGAGTGGATTCGTCCTTTGACAGATTACATGCCCATGTAAACAAGCCTGGTAATTGGTTCTAAAAAGATGGAAGCTGGAGAGAATAAACACTTCTAGACCCAGTCTGGGATTGGAGAAATAAGTGAGAGAGGCAGAGCAGATGCAGGTCGATGAGTCTAGATGTGTCTAGGAAAAGAGCATATTCAGGGACATCCAGACCTCTGGGGAAATGAGCAGAATGACTTCTGAGAGGCGAGACTGTGAATGCAGGGGGGATGACCAGTCACCGAGGTGCTGTGAGACCCGGGTGAGCCCTGTGCCCGTCTCTGTGCCTCAGTATTGCCATCTGCACAATGGGCGCACCACACTCCTTGATCTAAAAGGGCCCTTTATCCAAACTCTTCAGATTTGAAGCTTTCCAAACAGAGCCCTGGGAACTCGTTTCTGTGAGAACACAGAGGAGGACTGGATGCCCCGAAGAGGTTACCGTATCCATCCCTGTGCCTCTGAAAAACCGTGCCAGACACACCTGGTCTCCTCCAGGCAAATATAGGGCTTCTGTCGCTCACCCAGACTCTTTCTGAGTTCCTGTAACAGCATCAGGCTCAGGCTTTTTGCTTGGCCTTTCTTCCCTGAAACCCGCATCCCTGCATGTAAGCCATCTGAAATTTACTAAGCTTGGCCTGTGAGCCAGGCACCCCACTAGGGCCCTGGGGGAGGCAGGAATGAATAAGACTCAGCTCCTGCCTTCAGGGGGCTCACTCAGCCCAGCAGGGAGGCCCACGTATCCCCATGAGGTGATGTCCAGCAACACTGGGTCAGAGATGGTCCACACAGCAGGTCAGAGGAGGAAGGGAGGTTTCTCGGATCTGGATGTGCCTGCTGGAGTGGAGGGCAGGTCAGAGGTTTATCCGAGGGGGCTAGAACTTAAAGCAGACTTTGAAAGATGGGCAGGGGGTGTGGGAGAGGCCTGGACAGACCCTCCCAGCACAAGCAATGACAGAAGTCAGAAATGAATCATTGATGCTAACGATGTACCGAGCACTGTGCTAATTCATTCTCAGTGAATAGCTAGGGAATCTTTGTAACAAACCCATGCAGTAGGTGCATTAGCATCATTTCTCAGAAAGCAAGCTGGAGTTCTGCTAAGCCCTCGACTTCGATTCTCCAAGCTAGTAAGCGGCAGAGCTAGGATCTGAACCAGGCATTGCTGAAACCAGAATGCGCGTCCCCAGCCACTACGTGTAAATTCACTTACATACAAAGGAAACCATTATTTGAAAGGAGGCGCCTCCTTCTTCTCTGCCTTATGGCTAACCAGTCCCCAAAGCCTATCCTCATCCCTTCCATCCTGTTTGGTAAGCCTCGGGTCACCACCGCCCGTGGGATGCGCATTAATCTGCCTACCGCGTGTGCATACCCCGTATACTTAGTAAGAGCTTCTGGTACGTTTTCCCAGTTCTGCCCCGTAATAAACCAGCCCGAGAGACCACTCCCACTTTCTAGAAGGGGAAACCAAGGTTTTTTTAGAGAGGTGAGTAGGAAGCCCCAGGAAGGGACAAAGCCAGGACAGAGGAGCTGCGCCCGCTTCCTGTGACCCAAGCCCATGATGGATGGAGAGCGGATTTCAGGGATGGGTGGAGAGGGGCAGGTCCGGGCTGGGGTCCCGGTGCCAGGCAGGGAGGCTGGCTGTCTCCACCCTGTCTTTCTTGCTTCCCTCCCAGCTGGGTCGGCTATCAATATCCCGGCTACCGCGGGTACCAGTACCTCCTGGAGCCAGGCGACTTCCGGCACTGGAACGAGTGGGGGGCCTTCCAGCCGCAGATGCAGGCCGTGCGGCGCCTGCGCGACAGGCAGTGGCACCGTGAGGGCTGCTTCCCAGTCCTGGCCGCCGAGCCCCCCAAGTGAATCCATACCCTGCTCTTCTCCCTTGCCCCACCCCTCCCTCAGACTCAGTTTCCCCATCTTTCCCGTGCAAATAAAAGTTCCTAAAGCCAAAATGTCTCCTGGATCTGTACATAGATGTGAGCTTTGGGGTCCCCCGTCATTGCCAGCATGTGACTTCCTCAGGCTTTTTTTTTTTTTTTGGTAAGATTTATTTATTTATTTGAGAGAGGGAGAGAGTGCAAGAACATGTGAGCAGGGGGAGGGGCAGAAGGCGAGGGAGAGAATCCCAAGCAGACTCCCCAGTGGGTTGGGGAACCCAACATGGGGCTGGATCCCAGGACCCTGAGATCATGACCTCCGCGGAAGGCAGCTGCTTAACCAACTGAGCCACCCAGGCGCCCCATCCTCAGTCTTAATAATTATGTATACTAGTAATAAAAACAGCAAGCACTGCAAAGTTCTTTACACACATTCTCTTAGAGGCTCAGAGAAGGAAAGTGATTTGCCCAATGTCACACAGCCAGTCGAAATTTGAACCCAGGCAGGGTGGCGCTGAGCCTACGCTCTTAAATCTGTGTTTTCAAACTTGACTCCTTCGTGCACGCTTACGATTTTTTGCCTTCTCAGCTTAATGCCTGTTTTGTTATTTACTTAATATATTTTTTTAAATAGACCTCCTATTTTGTGCTTGGAGGCATTGATTTGTAAATAAAGCTTCATAACACTACGGGAAGCGGAAAATCAGCATTCATATGCCATAGATGGAAAGCAACTGTGTAAATACAATTTTAAGAAGGCCAAGTATTGAACAGACACACCACTCTGTAAGCCCGTTACCTGCATGCTCTTTGACAAAATAGGTGATTAGCAAGTGTTGGAGAGAGATAAGAAAGACATGCTTGCTCCAGATATTTCTCCCTGCTAATAATCAAAGAAGACTGAAAAGAGCATTATTTTATTTAATCCTGGGTCCAAGTTCCACTGAGAATCATCAGTCCCACTCTAAGGGGTACATGCCCTGGTCTTATTGACTCCTGTATCAACACTTAGTATTGATTGATGTTATTAACCTTTAATCCACACAGGAAAGCTGGGGGAGGTGTTGTCATGGAGGAGGGGATATTTGAGGGGCCCTCGAGGGGTGGGACAGGAGCTCGCTTGGTGGAGAAGAGGAAAGATAACATTCCAGGCAGAACAAATAGCAGGGATCTTACTATCCCACATGGCACCTTTGTACAGATAATAAAAAGATGCCTCTTCCTCAAGACATTTGACTGCCAACTGCCAGAATTTATATGTCTGCGGTGTGACTGTGATACCCTTGTGCTGCGCCCAACTTGCACAGCTGTACCTGGTAGGCCTGGAGCGCCACGGGAAAGGCACAGAGGTTGAGAGAGCCTGTGGTGGGGCCAAGCCAAGCTTTTTGACCCGAGAGCACTAGCTTGGCTGTTGTGTGGGCAGAAGCGGGGGATCGGAGGCGGGGGTGGGAAGAAGTTGCCAAAAGTGGCAGGAGATGAAGCTGGAAAGAAAGGTGGGGCCTCATGACACCCCACTCTGTGGTTTTGCTGAGCTTCAAAGTTGAGGCACCACCTGACTCAGAAGGTCTTGCATTCTGGGGCATTCAGCCTCCCTCTCTCTCCTGCCCTTGTTCTCCCCACCTCCACGCTCCAATACGGCCAGCCTCTTGCATTAGAAGATGTGATCCCCAGGCAAGAATCTGTAGATGCCAGGGTTTGCCCCGCCTTAGAGTTAGAAGCTGCTAAGTGTTGGGCAAATGGCTTCCATTCCCTGGGACTTGTTCTTCCAGTCTCTACAAAGGCAGCTCGAATGATCAACCAGCCCCAAGATTCTGTCCGACCTTGGGATCCCATGGTTCCCAACTTCCATGGTGCTCCAAGATTCTGCAATTCATCTCTACGCTTCCCTGATTCTCTGACTCCCAAGTCAAGCTACATAGATTCCCATCCTCAACTCCTAAAGTCCGTGGGTGCAGCTCTAAAATTCTACTACGGTGGAGACAAGCCTTCCAGTCACACGGGCCACACGAAATCAACTCTAAGGCCTCACAGACCACAAGCCACATGGTTTGATGAGAAAGAGAAAGGGAAAGAGAAACACTCTCCATTTAAATATAACACAACTGCTTTCTGATCACTTAGAATTTGTATTTCATACTTCTCAGAAGAACTATTTTGGACATAGCAGGTGTTTTGTTCTGTTTTGTTCAGGGTATCCGTCTTGTGGGTCCTATAAAAGGCAAACAGAATAGAAATCCACTGGCTCAGTGAGTGGTAAAACTTACGTGCATTCATAATCTAGATTTTCCAGATTGCTCTAACTCAAAGAAAGGTGTCGATGCCCTCATTTTCTCACGGGTGTTTTTTGAAAACAAGGTGAAGTTCAGCAGTGCTAAAACATGAGACAGACACTTGGCAAGACCAACCAACAACAACTAGGATGAAAATAACAAAGTAATTATTTTGTATTTGATTTGTTGTTGTATCCATACATTTATTTAGCTTTTTTTTTTTTAAGATTTTATTTATTTATTTGACAGAGAGAGACACAGCCAGAGAGGGAACACAAGCAGGGGGAGTGTGAGAGGGAGAAGCAGGCTTCCCGCTGAGCAGGGAGCCCGATGCGGGGCTCGATCCCAGGACCCTGGGATCATGACCCGAGCCGAAGGCAGACGCTCAACCGACTGAGCCATCCAGGCGCCCCTACATTTATTTAGCTTTAAAAAAAAAGGATTTTTATTTATTTATTTGAGAGAGAGAGAGAGCATGAGTGGGGTTGGGGTGGGAGAAGGAGTGGGGAGGAGGGGGGCAGAGGGAGAGAGAGAAGTAGACTCCTTGCCGAGCAGGGAGCCCAGCTCGGGACTCAATCGCAGGACCCCAGGATCACGACCTGAGCTGAAGGCAGATGCTTAATGGACAGAGCCACCCGGGGGACCCCTATTTAGCTTTTGTTAACAAATTTATGAATAAACACAACATGTATCAAAAACCAGAATAAATACAAAATACAAGCAAGTCCAAGACCAGAGCATGGAAAAAAGGCCGGGAGGGAGGGAGTATGACGTAAGAGCTGTTGCTTCTGTCGTGGGTCCTACTTCCAACGAGATGTGAGCTTCTCACCACCAGGAACAGAATTTCAGAGCTTGAAGATAAGTCACATGTTTCACCTCGAGACTGAAACTCTAAGTTTTTTACTTTCTCAGGTTGCTCAACAGCGGTCATGCTGATGGGCACCTTGCTGGAGGTGACTCTTGGAGCCGAGTCAGAAGGCTGATAGGAGAAGGTCCACCATGGCAACGGTGCCCCCAGCTTTCTTGGGGGCTTCTCCCAGCTGGTTCTGACTCTGCAGGAGCTTTGCCCTAAATGCTGGCTTCCAAACATGGTGCTAGCTGGGATGTCATCATGTTTCAACATTAGATCCCAGCTCATGAATCTCTGAGTCACAGGCCTTTGGGGAGACAAAGCACCTTGGTTATGGAATGTCCTCTCCTGTCCACCGCAACAGGAGGCAAACTACCATCTTTAGGGCAACAGGGCAGGGATACCAAGTCAGCAGTGTGTGCCAGAGGGGGGGGTGCAGGTGGAAGGACCACCCACAGGTGGCCAGCGCCAGATTCTGAGGGACACATAGCAACCGAGTTTTGGCAAAGGGGCATTGTGCCAGGATGTCCCGAGGAGCTTCTAGAGAGGAGAGCATCGCTTTAGAGCCTCGTTGTCATGACGGCCAGGCATCTGGATCAGCTATGTAATATCAGACTGCTTTGTGAAGCTTGGGCACCCAGCCAGAAGGGGTGCATATCCTTCCAGTGGGAGAAGAGAACCTGCCCCTCTATCCTAGCTTCCTTCCTGTCCCCTGCAAGGCCACTTCCTCCCACCACTGTCCTGAGTCGGCATCTCAGCTCTGACATTTACAAGCTGTTGCCTGTGGTCAAGACAAATAACCTGATGAAGCCTCCGTTTCCTCATCTGTAGAATGGGAGTAATGAGGTTGTTGAGAGGAGTAAAGGATCAACTTGAATATAATACATGTAAGGAGCCTAAAGCACAGCAAGTCCCTGAATCATCATTAGCATCATCTTCTTCAACGTCAGAGCTGGAAAGAGTTTTGGAATCATCGTGTTTTATGCCACATTTATTCTTCCTGCTTCTGACAAATATTGGCTGAGGGCTTCCTGAGTGCTGGGGAAGCAGGCTGGGGGAGAAGACAGAAGAGGCCCCCACCCGGCTGTTCACAGACTAAAGGAGCAGACAAGATGAGAGTCTTCATCGGCTTTCAAAGTCACATCACATTCCTGGGTGGCATGGGCCAGTGTCCACGGCATGAGGATCTCCTGGGGGGCAGGTAGGCCTCCTCGAGGAGGGGACAGCTAGCTTGAGACTTGAAGGGGTTTGCCGAGTCAGAGGGCTGATAGGAGAAGATCCAACCTAGAAACCAGATCATCTGGTCCCTTTCTTTAGCCCCACAACTGAGATCTGCTAATTCTGTCTTCCAGATGGAACCTGAACACTCCCTCCATGTCTCTGGCCCTGCCCTGGGTTGGCCACCTCCCCTGGAGTACTTCAACAGCCTCCAAAGCAGCTTCCCTGCCTGTCCTGCTCCACGGAGCTGCCAGAGGATCTTTGCAGAAGGTAAAAACTAACCACGTCCTTCCCCAGAGGAACACCTTTGCTGCAAGATAAAGTCCTGACTCCTTCCCACGGTCGCCTGCAGCATCCAGCCCCTGCAGACCCCTCTGACCTCCTATTTTCCCCTCTCCCCACATCCTGTCCACTGCACTTCTCGAAAGTCTGCATCTGAAAAGTGCTTCCTGCTGGACTTTTGCACCTGCTGGTCTCTGTGATTCACACATCCTTCCACACTTCAGGCCTTAGTGTGAACACTCCTGGCCCTCCCTGCCTGGTCCAGGTTAATTCGCCCTGTTTCCTCCTCCCCAATTAGAGGTGTCCACTTTTTCATGAATGCTTGTTGAAGGGTCTGGTTTCCCCCTTGGATGCAGGGGCCTTGTCTTCCTGTCACCTGCTGAATCCCAGTGCCTGACACAAGGCTCTCAGGAGATGCTGTTGCTAGGTAGTTGTTATTAAACAAATGGTCACTATTCAGATATCTTCCCTTGATCTCCGTTTCTCCACCCACAAAGGGGCATTAGAAAATAGCCAGCAGAGGGGTGCCTGGGTGGCTCAGTTGGTTAAGCATCTGCCTTCAGCTCAGGTCATGATCCCAGGGTCCTGGGATCAAGCCTGATCAAGTGTCTGGCTCCCTGCTCAGAGGGAGTCTGCTTCTCCCTCTTCCTCTGCCCCTCCCCAGCTCATGCTCGCTAGTGCTCTCTCTCTCTCTCTCTCTCTGTCTCTCTCTCTCTCCAATAAATAAATAAAATCTTAAAAAAAAAAACCCACCCAACAGTTACTATGCAGTTAGTCATACAAAGCCTCTAATATATGTAGAACAAACACTATATGATACTGTTTTTCAATAACAGCCAGATTCATGGAGATGGGATTGCATATTGTCAGTCCCAACACTTTCTACCAGGGAGGCACTATTTACTGGACCCATGAATGAATTAATGAAGAGCTATGAATGAACGCATGGCTAGCCATGGGCAAATTACTTAATATCTGTATGCCTTGGTTTTCTTATCTGTGAGATACGGATGATAATAGACCTGTCACACAGGCTATTTATAGTTTAAATATGTAAATATAGGTGAAGTGTTTAGATAAATGCTTCGCACTTAGCGTGTGTCTGTGTTTGCTGTTATGGTTGAAACTATTTCAGAAATTTATTTAAAAAAAACGCAAACTGGGCGCCTGGGTGGCTCAGTTGGTTAAGCGACTGCCTTCGGCTCAGGTCATGATCCTGGAGTCCCTGGATCGAGTCCCGCATCGGGCTCCCTGCTCGGCAGGGAATCTGCTTCTCCCTCTGACCCTCCTCCCTCTCATGCTCTCTCTATCTCATTCTCTCTGTCTCAAATAAATAAATAAAATCTTAAAAAAAAAAAATAAAAAAAAAAAATAATAAAAAAAATAAAAAAAACGCAAACTTTTCACAATGAAAAGTAGCCTGTGTCCCTTCCTTCCCCTTCCTTCAATGCATATGCATATAATGCATAGATAGATCTATTATATACTCATTTTACAGATAAAGAAACAGGGGCACAGAGATGTTAAATATCTTGAGACCTACCAGCCTGGAGTTTTATTTTACTCACGTCTGTCAGGGTTTCTCAACCTCAGCACAACTGACATTTTAGGCTGGGTGTGGGTGGGTGCGGAAGGGGCTGCCCCGTGTTACTGCAGGATGTTTAGCAGCATCTCAGGTCTCTAGCCCCTAGACACCAGGAGGACGCCCCTGCACCCCAGCTGTGACAACAAAAAATGTCTTCAGATATTGTCAAATGTCCTTGGCGTGGGGCTGGGGGAGCAGGGCAAAATCGCCCCCTTCTTGAGAACCCTCATGTCTATGAATCCGTGTGATAGCCCCTCCCTCTGTTTTCCTTGTGTTACACACACAGTAGCACTCTGTTCAGGGTGTAGTCTTCTCTTACACCACTTCTCGGCGACCATTTCCACTTCGCTGATTACAGACAGGAGAGAACTTCTCTGAAACAGACCTGTCCCGACAGGAAGAGGGGTGAGCCGCCCGTCCTGGGGGTAAGCCAGCCCTCAGACCAGGACTTCCGGGGCGGGGTCAGCTCCCGGGGGCCGTCCCGCCCCTCTGCGCAGTCGGGGGGTGGCCCGCAGGGGCGGGGAGCGGCCGTGGGTGGGGCCGCGCTCCCGGGCCCTCCCCCGCGCGACGTCACGGCGCCGCGGCCCCGCCCCCGCGCGCGGGCTCCTCCCCCTCCCCCGGCCGGGGCGGCTGGCCAGCCCGGAGTCCTGGGCGAGTGGGGTCGCTTCGCAGCGCCTTTGCACGGTAGGTGGCCCTGGGGTGGCGCGTCGGGTCCGGGCCGCGGCCGCCGGCAGGGAGGCGTCTGCGAGTCGGCCTCGGACGCCGTGGAGCCCTCAGCCCGGGCGGCTTCTTCCCGGGCCCGACGCGGCTGCTGAGGCTCCGGGGCTGGGAGCTGGGCGGGAGGAGGCGCGCGCGGGCCGGTTCGAGGATCCGCAGACGCCGGGCGCCCCGAGCGCTGTCCGCGGGGTGCGGTAGAGCCCCGGCCCCCTGACCGCGCTTCTCGCCTCGGACCCCGCGCCCCGGCGGCGCTCAGCGTCCGTGTGTGTGTTGGGAGTGGGGGTTGGGGGCGACGGCGTGTCACCGCCGTCGGGGTCCCCGGCCCCTCCGCGGCGTGCGGGGACCCCCCGGGCGGGCTCCGGGACGCGCGGGGGGCGCGTGGAAGTTAACTTGCAACGCCGTGCAGTTGCGAGGCGTGTCCAGAGTGGAGGCGTTGGGCGGCGGAAATCGCTGGCTGAGGAGGGGGCCGCAGAGAGCGTGGGGTAGGGGGAGCCCTGGTGAACTTGAGGGCCAGCCGGGAGGAGGGAGCGAAATTCTGCCAGAAGACCCCGCCGCCTGGCAGCCTCCCCCTCTCAGTGTGAGCTGGACGGAAGGTGCTTGATAAAACAGACTGGGAGTGGCAGCGCGGGAAGGGGGGCTTGGTCACCCAGGCCTGGTTGCCGGACTTGGCAGAGTCGTTATTATTATGTGGGGCAGAAGTCGGGTCTGACTTTCTCACTCAAATGCCCATCCCCTCGGGAGGCAGGGTGGGGACCATCCAATGGAGTGCAGTCGTTACAAGGCACTGTGCCTATCACTTGCCCACTTCCCCTTTTACAGGTGGGGAAACTGAGGCTCAGAAAGGTCAAGTGCCCACGGCCCTTGTAGGTCCCACAGGTAGGATGTGGCAGAGCTGAAACCCACCCTCAGACGTCCTGACTTCATATGTCATGTATGGTTGTTGGGGAGGGGAGCTGTCAAACTCCTACTCATCCTTCAGAAGCCTCAGGCAGCACCCCATCCTGGAAGCCTTTGGCAGGCATTGTTGAGTGCTTCCTGTTTTGAAACCCACAGAGGTGACTGGCCCTTTCCCTCACTTATCAACCTCCCATCCTGGGCTGTGGACATCTGTCCCTGTACCCCATCTCCTATCCTTTCGTTCAGCTGGGTGGCCTCATGGTTAGGCCAGGCTTCTGGAGTTGGGCAAATCTCGGGGTGACTCACTCTGGTTTAGTAGTGATGTAGTCTGTGCGAGTCATTCCTCCTCATCCAGCCTCAGTTTCCATGACTGTAAAATTGGGTTTGTTGAGTCATTCATGAACCAATTTACCCTACTGAATCCCAGTTGTACTATTATTTACTCAGTGTGTGTGTTTAAATCACTGTATTTTTTTTTAAAGATTTTATTTATTTATTTGACAGAGAGAGAGAGAGAGCACAAGTAGGCAGAGTGGCAGGCAGAGGGAGAGGGAGAAGCAGGCTCTTTGCTGAGCAGGGAGCCTGACGTGGGGCTCTATCCCAGGACCCCAGGATCATGACCTGAGCCGAAGGCAGCCGCTTAACCGACTGAGCCACCCAGACGCCCCTATCACCGTATTTTTTAAAACCTCATGTAATCTCTTTATAGCAGCTTTACTAAGATCAAGTTCATATAGCCTATAATTCACGCTTTTAAAGCATTCAATTCAGCGGCTTTTTAGGATATTCACAGAGTGAATATTTTAGAACATTTTCATCACCCAAAAAGAAACCCTGGACCCATCTGCAATCACCTCTCAATCCCTCTCTCCCCAGCCCCTGGCAACCACTAATCTACTTTCCGTCTCTATGGATTTGCCTATACTGGACATTTCATGTAAATGGAGTCACGCACAATGTGCCTTTTGTTACTGGTACCTTTCACTTAGAATGATTCTGAGGTCCATCCGTGTGGTAGTATATAGCAGTTCTTCCTTACTTTTTTTTTTTAGTATCTCATTACTTTTTTTTTAACAGGTTTTTTTAAGATTTATTTATTTATTTATTTGAGAGAGAGAGAGAATGAGTAGGGGAAGGGGCAGAGGGAGAGGGAGGGGGGAAGCCGACTCCCTGCTGAACATGGAGCCAGACGCAGGGCTCGATCTCAGGACCTGAGCTGAAACCAAGAGTCAGACGCTTAACTGACTGAGCCACCCAGGCGTCCTGGTATTTCATTACTTTTTTTTTTTTTTTAATTTCAGTATAGTTAACATACAGTATTAGTTTCATTAGTTGTACTTCATTACCTTTTAATGGCTGAATAATATTCCATTGCATGGATATACTCTATTTAACCACTTCTCAGCTGGTGGACATTTGTGTTATTTCTGCTTTTTGGCTGTTGTGAATACTGCTGCTGTGAACATTTGTGTACAAGCCTGTGTGTGCCCATATGTTTTCAGTTCTCCCCGGTATATCCCTGGGAGTAGAATTGCTGGATCGGATGGTAATTCTGTGTTTAACCTTTTGAAGAAGTGCTAGGTTCCCAGAGCAGCTTCCCCATTTTACAGTCTCGCCAGCAGCAGATGAGGGTACCGATCATCTTAAATAAACATAGTCTCCGAATAGTTACAGTCTTTGAAATCACTGGCTTTGATGTGCTCGGTATAAATTATTTTCCAATACGCATTGAGTTAAATGCCTCGTTAGCAGAATAAGGAGTGTCCTGTGGGTCACCAGGAGCATCTCTGGGACCATCAGGAAACCAGAAATCCAGCCTGTGGAGCGCTTTGCCAAGGCGTGTGTGTGCTTGCATTGCTTCTGTAACAGGGGCGTAGTTGTGAGGGCAGTCTACCGGGCCCTGTGCGGGACGGGGGCACTGAGGAGCCCAGGGGCTTGCAGTGCCTACCCCAGGACCTGGTGGTGCCTGTTAGGAACCTGTGTATAGGAGAATGGAAAAGTAGGAACTGGCCAGACCTTCCCACCCCAGCTGCAGAGGCCAGTCCCTCAGCGGTGAAAGGGAGTCTGGTCCTGCCCGGGGCCCCACCCTGGCCACCTATGCTCATTCTGCAGGTGACCTCCCCTGGTGGCCATGTGGGGTGGGCCATCTGAGCGGCCTCAGGGAGTCACTGCTTGTTTCAGCCGACGCCACCCCTCCCTCGCCCCCCACTCCCAGACCTGAGACCCACAGTCCTGAGTTACAGAGGCCCTGTCGGTGCCCCTCGGGATATCACACAGACATCCCCTCCTTCCTCTTGGCATCGCCCCCATGCCTGGGACCCCCACCTCTTCCCTCACGCTCTTTGCCTGCTGTGAGGATGAAGCTGCTCGGGAAGAGCCCAGGTCAGAGCATGGCATTTTCATCGAAGAACCAAGTTTCTTGAAGGTCACCAGTTCCTGATGTTCTTAAGCCTGTCGTCTGCTGGTTCTGGAACCGAACCCGGCATCCCTCCGTGCGTTCTGGGTTCCCATGGAGCAGCCTTGTCCTACCTGGACAGCTGCTGTTTGGGAGGGCCATTGAGCTGGGCCTCTGGCACCTGTCACCAGCCCCTCCTGCTTTTATTCATTTATGCATATTTTCCCTTCCTTGTCCTTTTACAACCAGGCATTCCTGGATAGCCTGGGGAAATGGAAACGGTTCAGGAGACTAGGGAAGGGTCTCTGGACCTCAGTGTATCCTGCTGGGGAAATGGGTGTGGACTGAGTCAGAACTTGGATCTAGTGCCACCCTGGGATTGGTAAGGCTGTCAAAACATGTTATCAACACGACTTTGTGAATCGATATGTAGTAAGAGAGGTGGGTCAGCAGTGGCTGGTGGTAGTGATTTAAAAGCCCAGGTATGGCCCAGATGGCTCTGATCTGCCCTGTGGCACTGCAGAAACTTGTCTGGGTAACAGCAGCTCCTGGCCTCACCACCCTCCCCCTCCCTGCCACCTGTTCCTGCCATCTGCAGGGCCCCTTCTCTGCGCTCTGCAGCCACACACTCACCCTGTCTGGGGCCACTCCAGAGAAGGTTCTGAGATGCCTGCGCCCTCGCATGGCCCTTCTCTGGTCTTTTCCACTCTGGGTTGTGGCATAAGGAGGATTCATGGGAATGATTCATTGAGAATGGCCCGTGGGGTGGGCCGAGCCCCAGAAATTGCAGGGAAGGGCTGCTGGGGGCAGTGCCCACGTGCCCTGGGGAGCCGCCGGGGCTGCAGTCCCAGGGAGGAGCTTCATGTTATCCTGTGTGCTCAGATGGTGGGAGGCAAGCGCAGGGCAGCCAGCTCGTCTGCCAAGTGCATTCTTGCATCGACCAGACTTTTGACCAGGCTACTGTGGCCAGAAGGCAGGCTGGTGGCCAGAAAGTGGGCCTGGTGGCAGTGTGCATGCTCCAGGGCTCGCGCCTGCATCGGAATCTGGTTGTTCTGCTCAGCGGCTGCACGTTTGTGTTCCTCCCTTCCTGCTGCCATCAGTTTTCCCGTCTGCAGAATAGAGGTGCAGCTAGGACCTGCCTCCTGGATTGGACCAGAGGGGTCGGGGGCCAAGTGCTTACCTTGTTGCAAGGCAAAATGAGACGGCTCAGGGTCAGACAGGCTGTTGGAATCTTGAGTGTGTCCCTCTGGGAGCCTCAGCTTCCCCATCTGTCGGAAGGCCATAATTATAACTGATATCAACAGAGCTCACCAGGGACGAGGCAGTGTTCTAGGCGCTCTGTGTACACGAACTTGTTTGATCCTCCCAGTGCCCACAGGAATTGGACAAGCCGAGGTATGGAGAGGTGAGGTCATTTGCACAAGGGCACCCTGCTAGGAAGTGGGAGAGACAGGATTTGAATCCAGAGTCTACGCTCCTAATTACCATCTTACCCCCTCTTGATACCGTACCTTTTTTTTTTTTTTTAAGATTTTATTTATTTGACAGAGACACAGAGAGAGAGGGAACGCAAGCAGGGGGAGTGGGAGAGGGAGAAGCAGGCCTCCCGCCGAGCAGGGAGCCCGACGCGGGGCTCGATCCCAGGACCCCGGGATCATGACCTGAGCCGAAGGCAGACGCTTAACGACTGAGCTACCCAGGTGCCCCGCGATACCCTAACTTAATGCCCAACACATAGAAAATACTCGGAAGGTGTTGGTTATTATTACTGTATTATATTGTTATATACTGTTACAAATTATTATGTATTATTAATGGACGTTTATCCCTTTCCCTGCCTATTTGTCCACACTCTAACCTGGATGACAGAACAAGCAGGGCTCTTGGCTTGCGAAGTCCAGAATCCTACCCCCCAACCCTGACCCCTCCTCTCCCTCCCGTTCCCCCACACTCTCCTGAGCAATTGGGGCTGGGTAGGGGCTTGGAGGTAGCTGAGTCCCAGCTGGGTTTCTGAATTGCTGTGTGACATTGGGCAAGGTGCTTTCCGTCTCTGAGACTCAGTTTCCCCACCTGTGAAATGGGCAGGTTGGCCTGTAACAAGCTGCCAACCCATGCCTTTGACCCACGGGACGGTTTCTGTTTAGCTCCCATGGTGTTTTATTTTAAATTGAGCCAACATTCGATTATTTTTAGAGAATCATCCAATTTCCCACTTCTTTTGGGAACTCAGGAGCTTGGGCCAAACTGGAGTGGCCTGAAGATCCCTCTTAAATGCCCTGGGCCCTCCTGGTCATTGTAGTCCCCACCACACCATTCCCCACCATCTCATGCATGACCTTTCTGGCTCCCAGGGCCCTCTGGCCCAGTACAGGTCTTCACAGCTCTGAGGACACCCCGGACCTGCCTGGGTGGGTGTCACTTGAACACGCAGTTCATTGCTTTAAAAACAAAAAATTTTTAACCCCTGGTTTCCACGCTCTTCAAGAGTCGCCTCAGCTCTGCTTTTCTGGGACATTGACGATTGTCCGAGGCCTCCTGTTACCTGTTCTGTCCCTAGAAGCCTCGAGGCTTTTAACACATCAGGAGCTTGTCCCCATTCCACACTCCCTGTCTCTGGGCCCCAGGGTCCCACCTTACCTGGTTCAGGTCTCCACATAACCCACAGTGAGATATTTGGGGCCAGCGGAAGTCCCTCTGCTGTGAATACTGGCGAGGATGTGTCTGTGTCCCAGCGTATCTACACTGCTTGCCCGGCTCCGGGACACCATCCCATACCCTTTCTCTGTCCTCACAAGGGATCAGGGGGGCATTTGTTACTGACCACTCCATTTCCTGGAAACTGAGGCGCAGAGGCAGTCAAGTCACTTTCCCCAAGGTCACACAGGCCTGATGTGACAGCAGTGGAAAATTTGAGCCCACATCTGCCCAACTCCGAGGCCGCCTGTGGGAGTCATTCATCCATCCCATCGCTGCACAGATAGCCGCTGAGGGACGCCCTCCATGGACATCTGTAGTCACGGCTGTGGCCCCAGCACCTGGCACTGGGCCTGGGTGACCCTGGAGGACTCAGGAACTACTTGTGGAAAAGGGACGTGTGGAAGTTTCTTGGCTACATGCTGGGGTGCAGGATTTAAGAAGCCACCAGGTCCCCTTTTTCCTGGAGTTTACCCTCTAGTGGAGGCATCAGACAAGAAAAAAAGTCAACCACATCTCTGACCTGAGGTGCCTACCTAGAAAGTTGACAAACTACAGCCCCCGGGGCCAAGTCCGGGCCACTGCTTGTTTTTGTAAATGAAGTTTTATTAGAATATCCCACACTCCTTTATTTCCGTTCTGTCAGTGACTGCTTCTGTACCATAAGGACAGAGTTTACTGGTTCCCCAGAGACCATGAGGTCCAACAAAATTGAAAAGACTTTTTTTAAAAGATTTTATTTACTTATTTTACAGAGAGACAGCGAGAGCAGGAACACAAGCAGGGGGAGTGGGAGAGGGAGAAGCAGGCTTTCCGCTGAGCAGGGAGCCCGATGTGGAGCTCGATCCCAGGACCCTTGGGATCATGACCCGAGCCGAAGGCAAGACGCCTAATGACGGAGCCACCCAGGTGCCCCAAAATTGAAAATATTTATTGCTGGACCCTTTACAGAAAGTCTGGCAACCCCTGATCTAATTATCTCTTGGGTCCCTTTAAGTTATAGTATTTTGTAAGGCGATAGTAAAATAATGATTGCCATTAATATTTGAGTGCCTGCTGGATACTTAGCTCTTGGGGCTTCTGCCTGAAACTTTCCCACACAGCTCAGGGAAGGGTTTGTTTTGATTTTGACTGTCCATGGGCATCAGGGGGCCTTCACTTCTTTATTTAGTCTGTTCTCCCATTTAGTCAACGAACGGGGCCGGGTCCTGCGAGGATGTGGGCAGTGTCCCACCCTGTGCATTCCTGTGGAGGAGGCAGGCCAGAGGGGTCATACAGGGTGCTAAGTGCTTTTTGGGGGGCATACTGGGTACTGGGATGGGAGGCAATCAGGGAGGGCTTCCTGGAGGTATTGGGGGGGGGGCTACAAATTGTGCCAGTAGGAGTTGGCTGGGTAGAGGAGGGCAGGAAAGGTGTTCCAGGGAGAAGGAACCACGGGTGCAAAAGTTCAGAGCTCTGTGACCCCCGTGGCCTGGTAGGTCTGCTCGAATTTATGGCTTCCGGAAGTTGATATGTGCGGGTGGGGGTGGAGTAGGGTGTTAAAATTGGAGGTCAGCAGGAGTCGAGTCACAACACAGGGTCCAGTTGCTACCCTGGAGGACCTGGGTTTCCCCCTGGAGAAAGAGTTTTCCTTTCCAGGTCTCCCTCTATCCTTTGTGGACTCCCAGGAGAGTCACCGCTGGATGCTAACTTAGCGGCTCCTGTTGTTCAACACAGAGCATGCCCCTGCTGGGCTCTCCCTCCACCCCTCCCCCTGGGCTCCCTGGGTGGCCGCCCCCAGCTAGGGGGCTTAAAGATTGCTTCCTTTGCATTTATTTTTGCAGTTTTTTTTTAAATTAAGGCGTGTTTTTCATTTAAGCCGGTGGGTTCTGGTTTCCTTTGAAAATGTTATAGCAATATTGAGTTCACTGAACAAAAATAGGAAACAGGTGAGAGTAATTGGGAAGGTGGCCCTCAGCAGGTGGGAATTTGGGCAGCCCTGCCAGGGGGTGGGGGGGGGGGCTCCCAAGGGGCCAGGCTGGTACGTGACCTTGCTCTAAAAGGTTTGGCTCCTCCCTGAAGCCCCAGGAGCGTTGACCCGAGGGGTGGGGAAGGACACGGAGCTGAGGTTCTGGTTGCAGGCTGTTCCCAGGCTCCCCTATCTAGCTCCTGCTCCCTGCGTCTGGCTGGGTCTCTATTTTTGTCTCTCCCCGTCTCCTTCTCATCCCTATCTCCCTCTGTTCAGGTTTCCCTGACTCAGTCTCCCCCATCGCTGTCTCTCTATCTCTGGCTGGCTGGCTCTCTCCATCTGTTTGTCTGCCTTTTCCCTCCCCCACCTGCACTACTTCCCCTCCACCCCCCCCACCCCAGCTCTTCCTTTATCTCATTAGAAACTCTCTGTCCCACTTCCTCTGGCTGTGGGTGACATCCTGCCCCCAGAACCTTCGGAACCGAACCCTCACAGAGGCGGGGGACTCCACCACCACCCTCCCCAAGGCGGTGTGGAAGTAGGTGGTGTGCAGATTCCTGGCAGGGAGGTGGAGGCCCAGGGAGGTCTGGAGGCCAGCGGAGGCAGCACAGCACTGCAGGGATTCTGAGTCCGCCTGCCCCTGGGGCCCCAGAGTGTGGGGATGGGGGGCAGGGCAGAGGTGGGGGCGCGGAGGGCAGGCCCCGGGGCTGTGGGGGAGGCGACAGGAAGCCTGGGTAGGCAGCGAGGGGATAGAGTGCAGCTTGGGGTTTAACTTGGTTTGGGGGTTCAGCAGGGGGCTGTCACCTGGGGCAGAGGTGTTGGTTACCCTCCTTCCGGGGACTCCCCCTGAGTCCACCCACAGCAGGTGCGTGGCCCCGCGGGTCATTGCATTTCCTGCTGTCTCAGTGACCCTGGGCTCCCTGGGCGGGCCCCACGCTGTGTTCACAGCCCCACTGACGCACACAGTAGGTCGGCAGTGCACCTTTGTTGGCTAATCTGGGGGAGAACAGCAATATTAGAAAATGAGTTGAGCCTCTTTCTTAGAGGGCTCAGAGACTGAGGCTCAGAGAGTGGAGGTGATTTGCTCAGGTCATGAAAACAGATTTGGAGTACAGAACAGGTCTGGGTTCCCCAAGGTGGATGCAGCACAGGGAGAACATTTAGCTGGTAGGTCCTCTGGTGGCCCTCTGTGGGTGTCCCGTGAACACCCCCTCCTAGGAGGTGGGGGCACTGGGGTTTGAGGCTGGCTCACCCTCACCCACCTGCTGGGGGAGTCCGGGCAAGTTCCTCCCCTGAGATCCCTGGGGGTCTCTACTTTACCCTCCGAGGGAATGAAGAACAAGGATCCTGAGAATGGCAGAGGGGGTCGGCTCGGTGGGGTCAGAGGTCACTGACCTCACTATGCTTGCTCTCAGGCAGGGGCAGTGGCTGCCTTAGCCTTGGGAACCTCGCTCAGTCCTCTGGTTAGATGTTGCCCTGGATCACGAGGATACCATTATATCACAAGGTCTTCTGTGACTTAGCTGGAAAAACCCAAAAGGAGAAGAAGACATGGATTCCACCCTCAAAAGCCTTCACTAGCTCCCTATTGCCTACAAAGGAGTGGGGGGAGTCCCCCTCATGGCACTCAAGGCCCCGCGATCTGGCTACCGCCTTCCTCTCCTACCTCCCTCCCCTCTTGAGCAGGTGTAGGGCAATGTAGGGTAGCACCTTTAAGCAAGCAGCAGGATCCCCTGGAAGGCCAGCTTGCTGCACCCCATACCCAGAATCCACTCCCCCCTCCCACTCATTCAGCAGGTCTGGAAAGGGACCAAGAATTTGCATTTCTAATGGGTTCCGAGGTGCTGCCAATGTGGTCTGGGAACCCACTTTACAAAGTGGGTTTTAAGCATACTCTAAAAACCAGACGGTGTAGGAGCAAAAACCTGCTCCACCACACGCCTTCTGTGAGCTCTCAGGCAAGGACTTTAACTGCTCTGTGCCTCGGTTTCCTCATCCATAAAATGGAATAATATCCGCACCGTTCTGATAGATCAGTTGTAAGGATCAATTGGACTTAGTACGCCTAAAGCGCCTAGAACAGTGTCTGGACACGAAGTAAGCAGGCAGTACGTGCACGTTTGCTATTATAACCACTCTTGCTATTGTTATTATTTTTTTTTTTTAAAGATTTTATTTATTTATTTGAGAGAGAGAATGAGATAGAGAGAGCATGAGAGGGGGGAGGGTCAGAGGGAGAAGCAGACTCCCTGCTGAGCAGGGAGCCCGATGCGGGACTCGATCCAGGGACTCCAGGATCATGACCTGAGCCGAAGGCAGTCGCTTAACCAGCTGAGCCACCCAGGCGCCCCGGCTATCTCCTTTCATTCTGCCCATTATCCAGTTACTTGAACGTCCGTTTCCTGTGCCAATCCACAGACTTCTCCAGATCTGACTTCTTGGGGCTGCCAGTGGGTGGCAGGTTCCTAGTGGGGCTGGGACGGTGGCAGGGAGTGATGGGCACAGCCAGACGCGTGGTCGGGAGCCCATGTTCTAGAGGGTGAGAACACCCAGGGGTGTGCTCCTTCATTGAAAGGTGATTACTTACTGTCACTTCGCCCAGCTCTGCTCTTTGGGGACCTTCTCCACTGGGGGCTGGGGACAGAAAGCCCAGATGAAGGGGGTAATGAGGACTCCAGGGAGCTGCATCTGCCTCCCACCATTCAGTTCCCAGATCCCTGAATAGCTAAGACTTGCCCGTTCCTGAGCAAACAGGTACACGTTTATCTTTTTGCGTGTCGTGTCACTGAAATCTCACAGTGATGTGAGGCAGGCATCGAGAGGAGCCCTGATACTGTGGGAAGGTGGGGCTTTCTGAGTCCGACACATGGGAGTCAGAATGCCAGCTGGCTGGTGCCCAAGCTATGAGACCTTGGGCCAGTTACTTCCCCTCTCTGGGCCTCCGCTTCCTCACCTGTAAAACGGAGATCACAGTCATGACCATCTCTTGGGTTGCCAGGAAGATGATAGATAAGGTTTTCTGGTGCCCGATGCATAAAGGTGCTCGGTGATTGACAGCAATAAGGATTATGTCGTTCACCCATTTCACAGATGAGGAAACAGGCTCAGAGAAGTTCAGGGACTATCCCCCCACCTGACCCTTTTCCTGGTGATGTCCAGGCAAGTCTGCAGATAGAAATACTTTCCAGCAAGGTCCCAAGCATCCTCGGAACCCAACGTGTTTTCCTGTAGGAAAAGGCTGTTGACTCACTCCGAATCTGGAGTTCCCCCGTCCCCAGAAGACAGTGAAGCATGAGGAGCTGCCCCTTCTTCCTCATGGCTTTTGATTCGTTAAGTGTTCTTGTTCTGAACAGCTCTTGAGGACTTTGAAACCCTGGCTCTTCTGCCTGCTTCGGGAGTAAGTGAGGTAGGAAACTCTCCTAGTCCCGGGCTGTGTTTGTCTGAGACGGAGACGGGGGCAGGTTAATGCTTCGGTAAACTAGGTGCCCAGGTAGGAATGGCCCCAGAACCAAGCCTGCAAATTGTGCTCCTAACCACCCCCCCCCCCCCCCGTCCCACCTCTGTCCAGACCCACATGTCCACCTATAGTATCGACAGGGGATGAAAGCCGAATGCCGCTTGGATGAACCATAAAAAAAGGTGTAGGCCTTCTTATCTGGGGACATTACCTCCCACAAATGGTTATTACTTGCTTGCTTTGTTCTTGGTCAGGCCTTTCCACATTTGGCCATCGGCCGTTGCAAAACCTCCACAACAAAGAAGTGGAAGGTGATGCAATCAAAAAAGCCATAAACTGCAACTGGGAGCAGGGGGAGGGGGAAGTTAGCCAAAGACTTTCTGAGCAAAATATATGGGAACAACCTGACTCTTTTGTAAGCCAAAGAAATACATGGGAACAAGGTGACCTTTTTGTAGGAGTTGGCTTCCCAAGTAGAAAACCCATTTCCATGCCCTTGGGGCAGATGTGCAAGTGATTAGCTGGCTCCAGCCATTACCCTGAGTCCTTGTATAAGACTGGAGATCGGTTTTGCTTAGTCTTATCAAAACATTAAAAAAAGAAAAACCATTCTGGGACCTGGGAGAAGACCACAGAGTGGTACGCATGCAGAGGTCAAAAGAGCCTATTGTGTATCTGCATTTATTGGGTCAGGTAAATGGAAAGTCTGGAGGTGATCACCTTCAGGTATAGCTGGATCCAGGTGCTCCAGTGTGTCAGGACATGTCTCTTAGATGGGCTTTCTTCGGTGGTAGCTTCATTCTCAGGCACGCTCTCCCCAGTAACACTTCCCGGCATACATCCTCCTAACATTAGCAGTCTTGGCTGCAAGAGAGCCATTTCTCTAGTAATTCTTGCAAATCCTGGGATTGAATCCTCTTCACCCACCTGGGGTCTCATGCCCACCCGTGAATGTCTGTACCCTTTTATTGGCCAGCCCTCCATCACTGGTCCTGCGCATGGGATCAGTCCCATCCCGGTCACAAGAACTGATCCCGGAAGATCAGAGAATGCATGCTTGGCAGGTAGTTTGACAGATACCCATGCCAGTGACAGAGCAGAAATAAAAGGGAGAGGCAGGATTTCTACCCTGGAGGGAAAAATGGAGGCAGACACTGCCATTCATTGAGCATTTACTCTGCTCCAATATAGTATTAAGGCCTTTATGTGTGCTTAGTTGCTGTTTGCCTTTTATAGATAAGAAAATGAGGCTCAGAGAGGCTAAGTGACTTACCTAAGGTCACAAAGCTAATAGGGGAAAATTCAAACTCAGGTCCATCTTCCTGCAAAACCCATTCTTTCACCACTCCCTGATACCTGAGGACACTTACCGATCAACAAAGTGAGCTCGAAAAATAAAATATGAATGCCTGGGGGTGTGCCAGGCTCTGTGTTAAGGGTGGGAATACAAAAGAGAAAAATTTCAAAAAGCCTGCAGGGCCCCTCAGCCCATGAGCTCTCCACAGTCAAGTGTGGGAGATGAAGGGGCAAACAACAATTACTGCAGAGAATGGTGAAGGATAGGCAGAGGGGACTGTGAGACATAGGAGGTGTTTAATCTGCGTGTTGGTGGAAGGTTTCCTGGAAAAGGTGATGCTTGAGCTGAGGTAATAACAAACAAGCCAAGATAAATTTGGGGAGAGGGTACATAGGTACCTAGTAGATAGGACTCTTGATTGACAAAGACAGAAACCCAGCTCCCACGGAATTAAGCAAAAAAAGTACATTTATTGGCTCATGTAACTAAAAAGTGGAGGGGTAGGGATGGCTTCAGGTGTGGCTGGATCCAGGAGCCCAACTAATACCAGGGAGTCATGTCTCTATCTCTTGGCTCCATCGTCTTGGGTTGGCTTCTCAGGCAGGCTCCACAGGTGGCGACCAGAGATGTCCCTGTACCTCCAACCCCACACCCTACTTGCTTAGCCTCCCCAGAAGTTCCTGCTGAAGTCTCAGGCTGACTTTCATTGACCTAGAATGAGTTATATATCCATCCCTGAACTAACACTGTGGCCTGGAAACAGAACACGTAATTGTCCAGGCCTAGGCACATGCCCATACCTGGAATCTTAGATACTGGGAAGGTGGTTAGGAAAATCAGGGGTGTGTGGGATCTATTGGGTTGGCATCTATCCATTTGTCTGGAGCACAGGGGGCTGATCATGAGGCCCCCATAAGCCATGTGGAGAATTGCATCCTGGGGCTCCTGGGTGGCTGAGATGGTAAGAGTCCCACTCTTAATTTTGGCTCAGGTCATGATCTCAGAGTCATGAGATCCAGTCCTGCCTCTGGTTCCACGCTGGGCATGAAGCCTGCTTAAGAGTCTCTCTCTCCCTCTCCCTTTGCCCCTACCCCCCTTCTCTCTCTCTCCCTCTCCTAAAAAAAAAAAAAAAAATTGTACCTTAAGGATAGCAGGAAGCCTTGACATGGGTACTGTTGGAGAGTTGCAGGGGTGGAGGCAGGGGGACCAGGTGGGAGGGGGAGGTATTCACATTGTTCCTGTGAGGTGCTTTCTCTTTGCAGCTTTGATTTGCATTTCCCTGATGGTCAGCGATACTGAGCCGATATTGAGCCATCTTTCCTGTGCTTGTTGGCCATTTGTAGATCTTCTTCGGAGAAATGTCTGTTAAAGTCCTTTGCCCATTTTTGAATCAGGTGGTTTGGTGTTTTGTTTTTAAGTTTCAGAAGTTCCTTATATAATCTAGTTACTAATCCCTCATGAGATACGGGATTTGCAAATAGTTCCTCCTGTGGGTTGTCTTCTTATTGTGTTGATGGTGTCTTTTGATGCACAAAATGTTTTAATTTTCATGAAGTTGTTTCTTTTTTCTTTTGTTACCTGCGCCTTTGGTAACATAGCCAGGAATTGGTTGCATGGCGGTGTCTTGAAGGTGAAGTTGGCAGGAGTTGCTGCTGGGTTGGATTGGGGTGGGAGAGCGAGAGGAGAGTCTTGCTTTTGGCTGCCTTCAAGCCTTTGGGCCTGAGCATAGTACACTGCCACCAAGTAAGGGTGGAACATATTTGGGGCGAAAGCCAGGCGATCAGCTTTGGGTGTGTTAAATTTGAGGTGCCAGCTCAGCACCCAAGTGGGGGTGACAAGGAGGTGGTTCTTGCCAGAGTCTGTGTTGAGGACAGAATTTTGGGCTGGAGGTGTTCATCCAGTAGGAATCTCTTGCTAGCTGTGCCAGCGTGTTCAGGTTTGGTCCAGCATCAGGAAGGAAAAAGCCTGAAAACATTCTCCCAGGGGGGACGGAGAGAGAAGAAGACAAGCAGACATCACCTTCTTGGCCTCTCATCGGAAGCCAACCCAGCCTGGCTACTCCTTTACTGAGTGTGGGTTTGGGGCAGGGGTGTGTGCCAGGCACTGGGCTGCGGGTGGCACGACCGGAGGCCTTGGCTCTGTTGATCTTTCTGTTCCTGGGGCCCGGCACCAAGCCTGGCCCCGGGAGAGCGCCTGCTAGCGGCTGTCGATAAAAGGAATGAATGGAGTCCCGTGTGTTCCTCGGTAGCAGATGGGAGGGTGCGTGTGTGGGAGGATGCCCGGCCAGCACCGCCATTCCTCAGCGTCGGACAAAGTGTGGCTCTTTAAGACTATTTTTAGTGAAGTCTGTCATACGTACAGAAAGGTGCATACATCGTAAGTGGATGAAGATCAAGAAAAAAAGCATAGGACAAACAATGAATCATGGAACACTACGTCTAAAACTAATGATGCAATGTATGGGGATAATATAAGAATAAAAAAATTAAAAAAAAAAAAGAATTAAGTTAAAAAAACAAAAAACAAAAAAACAAAAAAAGGAAAAAAGCATAGGCCTTGCACCCCCTCCAACAAGATGCCTGGTACCCCCTTCAGTCAGCCCTCCCCAAAGGGTAGCCGCTATCCTTAAATCTCCTATTAGAAGTTAATTTCGCCTGTCTTTGTACTTTATAGACGTATAAAGTACTTTACGTACATAAAAACGCAGATGCTCTCTTTTGTTTTGTTTTTGTTTTTTTTTTTCCTCAGCATAAATCTGTGAGCATCATCCAGATTGTTGTGTGAAGTTCTGGCTTGTTCTTTTGCCTGGCTGTTCAGTATATATATTTATTTATTTGTATTTACATATTTATTCTCTTGTTAATGGGCATTTACCGTAGTTTCTAGTTGGGGGCTTTTGCAAATAGTGCTGCTGGGAACATTTCGATATGTATTCTTTGGTGAACAGTTAGATGCACTTCTTTTTTTTTTTTTAAGATTTATTTATTTGAGAGAGAGAGCCGCAGGAGGGGTGGCCGGAGATAGAGAATCGCAAGCAAGGATGAGCGCTGAGCCCAATGCAGGGCTTGATCTCACAGCCCTGAGATCATGATCTGAGCTGAAATCAAGAGTCGGATGCTTAACCAACTGAGCCACCCAGGCGCCACAGTTTAGATGCATTTCTGATGGGTGTGTACTTAGCAGTAGAATTGCTCAGTCATAGAAAAGGTGCGCATTCAGCTTTTGGGTTTGTTATGTCATTTTCCCAAAGGGAATTGCCAGGTTCCCCTGTCACCTGAGCATGAAAATTTTGGTTGCATCACATCCTTGCTAACACCTGGTGTTTTTTTTTTTTCTTTAAAGCTAGTCACATGTATAGTGGTCTTATATTAGACTTTTAATTTGCATTTATTTTCCTGATGGATGACAGTGAGTGTTCATTTAGATGATCTCTTCTATGAAGTGTATCTCTTCAGATTTGCCCATTTTTCTCTTGGGTTGCCTATTCTTATTGATTTCAAAGAGGTCTTTATATATTCTGGTTACAAATACTTTGTGTTATTTATGTATTGCAAATGTCTTCCGTTTATAAGTTCTTTCAGTCAGCAAGAGGAAGAACTGGGCATTTCAAGCCTCAAAGTCATTGATTTGAAGACAGGGCAAGCCCTTCACCTGTGTATGCCTCAGTTTCCCTCTCTAAACCCTGCAGAGTATTTATCTTTAGCCCAACGCTTGCTGTGTAAATGGAGCTGTGACTGTTATTAGCACCTTTGCAGGGATGAAAGAACCCCCTGAACTAAAACAGGCAAAACTCACCCTGTAGGGGCTTTTTCAACCTAAGTCATTCCTGTTTCTCAGGTCAGTTCTATAAATATCGATTAAGCACTTACTATATACCATTCTCCAGGTTAGGCATTGAAAGTACAGCACTGAACAAGACCCAGTTCCTACCCTTGGAGGATGTTGCTCCGGGGGTGAGTGCTTGGGGGCTGCAGGAGCCCCGGGGAAGCGTTGGCTGAGCTAGAGCATCACGGAAGGCTTCCTGGAGGAGGCGAGCGTCATGGGGTTGAGCATAGTTGAGTACGCCTCTTGTGTTCAGGTACACGCTTGGGTGCCTTCTGTGTGCCAGGCCCTGGTTCTCAACCACAGGTGATTGCGCCCCCAGGGAACACTGGCAATGCCTGGAGATATTTTTGCTTGTTGCAACGTGGTTGGGGGGGGCGCTACTGTCGTCTAATGAGTAGAGGCCAAGGGATGCTGCCCAAATGTCAGTGCTGTGGTTGGGAAGCCTTGAGCCAGATAGTTGTAATACTGTCCAAGGTTACAGTAAGGGGGGGTGATCAGAGGGACTGGGAATGTCACCCCAGCCAGAGGATGTCAGAGAAGCCGTCGCAGGAGGGGGAACCTGGAGCTGAATTTTGGAGGGTTGTGAGTGGGAACTGGCAGGAAGCGGGAGGTGCCTAGGAAGGGCCCTGGTGAATCACGGAGATGCAGAGATGGGCGGTCTGCGTGCTTGGGGGTTTTACCCCCAAGGGCAGGCCTGGAAAGGGGGTGGGAGAGGTTTGTGGGGACCGATCACCGTCAAGGACTTTATCAGCCTGTGTGTCCCCCCCCCCCCCCCCCGGAGCTATAGGCCACATTTAGTTGCTGAGCCCTTTCAGTGTGGCTAGCGCGGCCGAGGAACTGAGTTTTTTATTTCAATTTAACTTAAATTTAGATCTCAAAACAGACATTTGATTCCATTCCTGGGAAACTTTTAAGCATGTGTGGAACTATTTCGGGATGCGAATGTACGTTTTCAACTGTAAATTTTGTGAACTCTAAATACAGATCAGATATGCCTACTGAAAAGTTGAATGTACACCCCAGATTTCAGACCTAGTACTAAGGGAAATGTCTCATTAATCTTAATTTTTATATTGATTTTAAACGATATTTATATTTTATGTTGACTTTATTTAAATTTTCATATTGATTAACGGTAACATTTTGGATAGGTTGGGTGAAATGAAATCTAGAACCAAATTTCATTTCACCGTTTTCTTTTTCATGTGGCTTTTTTTTGTTGTTGTTTTGTTTTTTTACGTGGCTTCTGGAAAATTGAATTCCACGTGTGGCTCACCCTGGATGTCATCTGGACGTCACTGTTATGAACCCTGGGGAAGGGCTGGAATGTCTGGCCGAGGCTGAGGGCTCATGGAAAGGTTTAGGCCGGGGAGCGACGGTGGTCAGGTTTGCATCATTAGTTACACCCTCTGGCCACTGTGGTGAGAGAAGATTCTAGAGGATGGGATGAGCCTGGCCATGGGGAGACTGTATAGCCTGAAAGGCTTGAGCTGGGGCCACAGAGAGATGCCGTGATGCCCCAGACAGATAGTCCACAGGCAGGTGACCAGGCTGGGCCCAGAGGAAGGAGGAGCCTTTGGGGAGGGGGCGGGCACATCCCAAGACTGACCGGTCCTTCAAAGAGGCCTCACAGCTAAAAGACCGCAGGAGTAATGTTGGCTGCCGCGGATCAACCTGCTGCTTCTGCTGGTCTCCTCTCCAGACACCTGCCAGCCCCAACCTGGTCCTCCCCTGCCACCCCGACTGCAGCCCGCACCCCGCTCAGGTTTGAAACCCCACTTCCTGCTTCCCTGTCCTGCTCTCCACTGCTTAGCAGGCTGTGTGACCTTGAGCAAGTGGCTCTCCCTCTCTGAGGGCTGCCAGCTCAGCACGGCCTCACCCCTGTCGCACCGAGGGCATAGGCGAGATCTGTGATGCCCACGGATGATAGATCTTCCCGGGTTGGATCTTTGGAGGGGTGATAGTGTGGAGCCCTAGGGGAGGGTGGGCATGGCACCCTCCCGTTCACTGGGTGGATTCTCATCTCCCATCTCTGGATTATGTCCCCGCTGCACTGCTTTGGAAGCTGAGGCTCAGAGAGGTGAGGGGGCTTGCCTAAGTCCACATAGCTCAACAGGAGCAGGATTCAGATGGGGAATGCAGACCTTGTCAGTGCCAGGCCACCACTCCCATGACTACATCTCAGTGTTGGATCAAGGGCAGGGCGCTGGGCTCCGTGTCCTCATCTGTTGGGTGGGGTGGACAGCAGTGCTGACTTCGGCGGTTGGCTGCGAGGAGGGAGTAATTGAGGGAAGCAGCAGAGCGCCCGCTCCAGATGGGAGACAGGCCTCCCGATAGCGCTCCCGTTTGTTGGCTGATCCCTACGTTCCGTTCCTCCCAGCTGCTCTGCAGTGAGTGATATGAGCCCACTCTCCGGGGAGGAACCTGGGGCCAAGATGTGCACCTAGTCAGTCAAAGCTGGGACCCCAGCCAGCACCTTGGCTATGACTCTAGGGCCCTTTCCCTCCCCTGCACGGGCCCTGTCCTCACCCCAGGACCCCGACATTACCTCTAGTGCTTGACGAGGGCAGGCCTGCCCTGTCCCCCCCTAGCCTGGTCCACCGTCCCGGGTGACTGGACATGAATGGGCACAGGGCAGCCTCCCCGGGGGACGCTCACGGATGCCCAGCCCACAGAGCCTGTTCCTCGGGAACTTTCCTTCCCTTGCTAGGTGAGCTGTAATCTTTCCGCCTTCCTGCTTTGAGTCGTGTGCCAACGGCCAGAGTGGGCGGGCAGGAAGCTGTCAGGGAACCTGCCTGGGGCATGGCCAAATTCTAAGAGCCAGAGCTGGGCTCTCCCAGGTCACCAACCCTGGGTTCTGGTTGTCTCAACACCTTGTTCAGCCTCATAGCTGGAAAAGGGAGGAGCCACCAGCCTGACCGAAAAGCAGCGTCTGACACATGAAGTTGGTACAGAAGGGGGACCTTGCAGACGGCTGGCCAGAGGGTCTTTTGGGGGCGCTTTGGCAGTTGCTGCTGAGATCTGAAGATGCCTAGCCCCCAGCCAGCCGACCCCTTTTTACATAGCTCCCTAGATCTGTGCTGCGCAAGTTTTAAGGTGCACGGGAATCCCTGCGGTCTTTTAAAATGCAGATTCGACGTGGAACCTCCAGGAGGGACTAGCAGGCTTCCAGGGAGCCCTAGGGGGCCTCTCAACGTGGGCGCAGGGAGGCCTGTTCCTGTATAATGGGGTGGGTTGCAGCAAAGATGAAAACAGCCTAAATGTCCCGCAGAGAGGCTTTGGCCCTGAATGGTGGGCCATCCCTGCGGAGGGGGTGGGGATGGGGATGCCCTGGAGCAATTAAAGGAGGGAGGACGATCCAGTCTGATCCATATGATCCATATGGGTCTCGTTTTCTGTGAGGTTGAGCACCCTCTGAGTGCGGGGGCTTTGCTGTGTCATTAGCTGATGCGACCCATGCTAGACTGCATCTGGCTGGGCTATAGGGCACACACAGTAGGTGCTCAAGCAGTGTTTTCTGGATGGCAGAACCAATGTGCTGGCATGGAAATACCTCCATGACCTAGCATGGACCACACAAGTTTCAGAAGGATGCGTGTGGTCCGGGGCTTCTCAGCCTTGGCCACCCTGGCATTTAGGGCCAGATGATTGTTTGGTGCGGGGTTGGGGGGGGGGCCTGACCTGGACATCGTAGGACGCTTGGCAGCATCCCTCGCCTCTACTCGTGAGATGACCCCTACTCGTGACAACAAAAGCTGTCTCCAGACATTGCCAGTTGTCCCCGCAGGGGCACAATCGGTCCATGGTGGGGGTATGATGGCGTGTGGATGGAAGGAGGGGAGGACGGGTGTTCGGGAGGGTGGGAGAGAGGCTCGGTGTGATGTCCATTCAGATACGGTTCGACTGGGACCCCCTGGAAAGAAGGGCAGGCGGCCCCTCCCCAAACCCATCAGTAGCAGTTGGAGACTTGGCTCCAAAGAGACTTAAGCTTTCTCTATTTTTTAAAAAATATGGAGATGATACCTGTGACTTGTATACTTAAGTAAATTTTAGAACTAGGAAGGATACAAGGACTTTTTCTAGAGTTGTGAGGGTTTAGCTTGTGGATCACTTGATGTTCACTGGCCCAACTGGCGCCCAGGGAGGCCAGCAGAACTGGAAGTGGCGGGGGTGTGGCTTGTGGCTGGTTTTGCTCCGCAGCACTAGCAGGATGGCCTAGGATGTGGAGCCTGTGACCGAGGACCTTGGCAGAGAAGGCCCCTGTAGATGGGCACTAGCTGCCAGGCTTGGGCAGCTTCAGAGTCATCTTGCACATCTCTTGCTCAAATACCTGCCATGGCTCCCTAGTACCCAAGTCTGAATTTCCTTCCTGTGCCTCCTGGGTTATTATTCCATGCCCTTCAAAGGATTTTCCATGACATAACTAGATTCCAAATACTAATAATAGTGATAACTATAACAATAGGACCCAGAGCACCGACTGTTTTCAGGAACAGTACAAAGTGCTTTCCATGCATTATTTTATTTAATCCATATGGAAACCATCTGGCACTGCTGCAAGTCTGATTCTCATTTTATATATGAGGAGACTGATGCCCACAGTGGTTGAGTGTCTTGCCCAAGGTCACGTAGCTCCTGGCCCTGCCGGGATCCTCAGCCTGACTCCAGAGCCAGACTTTTAATCAGGAGGCCAGCCTACCTAATCTTGTTAGGAGAATGAGCCAGCACGATGCCCACAGAGAGGAGGCTGGGTGTCTGGAGACCTGGGCCCAGGCCTAGCCTGCTCTATGACCTTGACCAGACTCTGCTCTCTGGGCTTGCGCTGGGCTTTCTCGAAAGGCTGGCTCTATAATCCAGGGCTGAAGGTCTCCAAATTAATGCAGCAAGCCTAGAAATCACCCTGATTTCATTTTTCGCTTCTTTTCTTCTGTATCACACCATTGATACACATCCCCTGTAGGAGAGTTAGAAAATTCAGGGGGAAGAAAAGGAGAAATAAATGAAGTTCCAGTTAGCATTTTAGGGTGTGTCTTTCTAGAGTATTTTTCCAACATAAATACTTACCAGCGTGGGATCAGCCAGTCTCTCTGTCACCTAATTTACCTCGGATGTCTTGCAGGGTAATGAATTTTTTTTAAGATTTTATTTATTTATTAGAGAGAGAGAGAGAGAAAGAGGGGGTAAGAGCAGAGGGAGAGGGAGAAGCAGACTCTGTGCTGAGCGCGGAGCCCAGTGCGGGGCTTGATCCCACGACCCTGAGACCACGACCCGAGCCAAAATCAAGAGTCAGACACTCAACCGACTGAGCCCCTCAGGCGCCCCCAGGGTAATGAATTTTTATAGGGTCACATCCAGGTCTAGTGTGGTTATACCATGGAATGTTTAATGAGAATATCTAATTAGAGATGATGATAATTTAATAGCTGGCGTTTACTGGAATCCTTCTCCTGCTGGGTCCTGCCCTGAGCACTTGCCTCAGCAGTCATCCCAGCAACCCTCCAAGGCAGGCCGCTCAGCCCATTTGACAGATAAGGACAGTGAGGCTGTTGCCATGAACTGGCCCCAGGTCTCATGGCCCAACCTTGGCAGAGCCGAATGTGGACTGGGTCCCTCCTGAGCTGTCCATCCATGCCCTTAACCACTGTCGGGCCATCCCGCCCCTCGCCTCATCTCCCGTGTTCTCTTTGAGGCGGACACGTGAGCTGGGTGCTGGCCAAGGAAGGAAGGAAGACCAATTAGGAGAAGCCATGGTGGCCTGCAGTGGCCAGATCTGCAGCCCTGGGGAGTGTTCCTACTCGGTATGGCCCCTCCTCCTGGGCCAGAGAGCCACTTTGCCGTGGGAATTTGTCAGAGCCGTGTGGGGTGAAATCCAGACTGGCTTAACCGACAGATTTCCCAAGACTTGAGTGTGTGGGTGGCCGGAGCGCCCATGGCTTCCCGTCCTTAAAGAGTTTCTGGGATGCCTGCTACCGGGCCACCTGCTGTGATCAGCCTGAGCGGTGGAGCCCTCCCGTGAGCCTGAAAAGCTATTTCCGTCTTAAGGTTCAGAGAGGTTAAGAGCCTCGTCCAAGGTTGCCTTCAGGGCTCTTGTCATTGAGAGCCGGGAGCGTGGCGGCATCCTGGGATGCACGTACTGGGGGCCCAGCTTGAGTCAGGGCATGGATAAAACACTTTGGAGGTGTTATTTTACTCCCTCCCCACAGTCCCAGGAGGTGGCCGCTGCCTGTTCTCATTCTACAGATGAGGAAACTGACCTCTTCTGTCCTTTTTAAAATGCTAACCCTGAGCTCCTTTTCCAAGTGAAATCTTCCTTGGAACACCCCCCTGAGGTGTTGCATCAAAGAAGGTTCTAGCCATTGAAGCTGGATGTGGGGCAGGGAAGGGAGCCTCAGAGTTCAGCCACCCCCTGGAAGTCAATGGCGGGGAAACTGAGTCTCAGAGAGGGAGGAGGCATGTCTTGGTGGCACGGCGCTTGGGCAGAGCGTGGAGGATTAGAAGCCCCTTCCCCTAGTCCTGGGTCAGGGAATGTTACTCCGTGCTCTGCCTTCCAGGCTGGTGGGCCCCGAAGGCCAGAGACTGGGTGTCTAAACTTTAACGTGCAGGACCTGCGGTTTGGATACAGACAAGCCTGCCCTCTGCTCTTTCTCAGTGAAGCCTCCACCTCCGTGAATCCTCATGGCAGCCTTGCTCATAAGAATTGTTGGACCCATTTTACGGATGAGGAAGCTGAGGCCCAGAGGCAGGTGCACACCCAGCCTGGCTGAGTGCACGCGTAGGGCTCTGTGCACCGCTGGTCCCTAAAACACACACAGCTTGTCTGCTTCCCTGCAGGGCCGTGTTCGATGTCTGGGGCCAAGGTCGCCCTGACCCCGGTCCCTGGTGTCCTCCACTCGATTCGGACTTGAGTTCATATCCAAGGTCACGTGCTGTGGGTGGGGGTCATGTTTCTTCCTAAGAGTCATATTGCCTTCTACTTTTATTTATTATGTAAAGTCAAAACACCCAAGCCACGCTGTGGGCTATGCCCTCAAGCTTTTCCCTGCGGCTCTTGTGTTGGACCTCTGCCCAGGCCCCTCCCCAGGCAGGAGTACCCCTCTCTGGCTCCTGGAGGCACAGTCTTTGGATGGCCTCCGAGGGGCCCAGGAGTTTGGATGAGGATTTCATTGACTCTGATTTAACATTTCCTCCAGGTGTCCGTGTAGGTGACAGATCCAGGCAGCGGGGCCTTGGTCACCGATAGAAACCACAGTATCTTTTTATTGCTTGCCAGTGGCTACAGGTATCTCTTCTCATCACTGCATGCCCCTTGTATTTGTCGTGGGGCCTGCCCTTAGATCATATTTATTGTTTTAATAAACGAGCATGTAGGTTACTTTGTCAGACCATTTTTTGGTAATGCTGTCCTTAGCCAGATTTCACTATAATTGGGGTCCTTTTGATCCTCTGTATTTTATTCTCTTTAAAAACACTCTTGAGGCGCCTGGGTGGCTCGGTCAATTAAGTGGCTGACTCTTGCTTTTGGCTCAGGTCGTGATCTCAGGGTTGTGGGATTGAGCCCCGTGTCAGGCTCCACACTGGGCGTGGAGCCTGCTGAAGATTCTTTCTCTCCCTCACTCTCTGCCTCTCCCCCTGGCCCCCACACTGGCTGCTTGTGCATGCTTTTTTGGTCTCTCTCTCAAAAAAAAGAAAATACCACACTTTCCTCAGAAGGGGCCGGTCGGTGTCTCCAGGCAGCTGAAGGGGTCTGTGGCACAAACGGGTGGAAGGACCAGCTAGATGTGGGTCTGCATCCTGACACTGGCCTGCACCACTGTGTGGGGGCCTGGCCTGGGTGAATGCCGGACCCAGGGCCCTGAGGAGCATTTCCTCGAGCAGTGGGCGGGGGGGTAGGGAGGGGGAGAGAAGCGGCACTTGGCGAAAGGCAGATCCCTGGGCCTCATCACATAACTTCTGAATCATAATGTTTGGGCGCGGGACCCAGGGGTCTGCGGCACGGGGGTCTGAGAACCAAAGAAGAGGGGAGAAACCACAGTGGTACAGTCATAGAGCCTGTTCCGAGCGCTGTCAGGTCATTTGTTTAATCCTCACAGCTCCGGTAGTATCCCCGTTTCACAGATGAGGAAACTGAGGCACGGAGAAGTTAGGGAATACGTCCCCCTACCCTCCTGCTCCAACAAGGGCTGCGTTGCTGATAATCGGCAGAACTAGAACTCCTACTCCAGTGCTCCTTGCCCCACCCCTAGCAGCTTCTTGGCCCAGGAATGGAGACAGGGTCTCCTGTGGGCCTGTATGCGTGTGGGTGCGTGTGTGCGTGTGTGTGTCCTGTTTGCATTGTTTACCGGGCAGGGCCCCGTGTGTTGCCAAGCAGGAAGCCCGGAGCAGGGGCCGCGCTGGGGGTGGTGGGTGGGGGTAGGGGGGCAGGGCTGGGAGCCAGGGGCCAGGTGTCTGAGCTGGCCGCTACCCTGAGCGGCCACGTGACAAACAGCTTCTCCGTCTATGCCCTGGGTGGGGTAGGGTTTGGGGGAAGCGATTAAGAGCCTGGGTTCTGGCATCAGACAGACCCGGGTACCAGTTCAGGGTCAGTTATCATCTGTGTGACCTTGAGCTAGACACCTCGCCTCTCTGAGCCTCACCTTCCGCCTCCGTAAAACGAGGCTAATCATAGTGTCTTACCCCCAGGGTGGTGGTTAGAGGCAAAATGCCCAGAAGAGCACCAGGCACACAGGAATTTCTTTCCCTAAGTCTTCACTTGGCGACAGAACCAGATGCCAGATGATTCTGTGTGCATGCTTGTGCTTTTTTTTTTTTTTTTTAATGAACTATTTGTTTTCCCAAGTTGTACATTTTTCTCTCACCCACCGAAGGCTGGCGACCTGAGGCCTCCCACTGGTCCTTCTGGGATGGAGCCCAAAACCAAAATATACACCAGCTCCCCCTGGGGCGAATTGCATCTGCATTGCCTGGGCTTGCCCGAGCCCCTCTGGGGACGGGTGCTGCCCCAGCTGTGTTTGCAGCCTACAGACCAGGGGGTTGGTCATCTGTGGCCCGCGGGACAGACCTAGCTCGCTGCCCGATTTTGTAAATTGGAACACGGCCACGCACCTTCCTTGGTGTGTCGTGTAGAGCGACTTTCATGAATGGAAAAGCTGCCTCACAGACCGTGTGACCCACGTGGCCGAGACCATTGGCTCTCTGGCCCTTTACAGAGGAGATTTGCTGATCCCGCCTCCCCAGGCCACGCGAGTTCCTTCCATTCTTCGTCCACCTGCTGTGAGGACAGTGCTCACAATATTAAATGCTAACGTTTTTGCGTTGCTCCACGTCAGGCTCGGTGGAAGATATGTAGTTTGTCAAGACTCTCTTTGGTCTGGGTGTTATTCCCCTTTGTCAGGTGGGAACGCTGAGGCTTGGAGAGCCACACCAGAGTGACGCGGGACACCCAGCCTCTGAGTGGGGGAGCGGGGATGTGAGCCCTGGGCCTCATCACTCCCTATCCCCAACTTGTGTCTACCAGGGGGGCTGAACTGGGCCTCCTAGGGGGAGCCTGGACAACACGTGGGGGCCCTGCTTTGGTCATTTTTGGTAAAAAATGTGAAGATTTGGGTCTTCCTCCTGGCTCTCCTGCTTATCAGCTGTGTGGCCTTGGGCAGGTGACCCCACCTCTCTGAGCCCCAGTAAATAGGTGGTAATAAGGGAGGGTCAAAGGAGGTCATGGGGGTGGCGGGGTAGTGAGGACAAAATTCAGTGATCTGTGTAGAACCCTTAGCTTAGTACCTAGCATACAATATATATAATAAGTGCTCAGTAAGGACACCTGTGTGGCTCAGTCCATTAAGTGTCTGCCTTCGGCTCAGGTCATGAACCCAAGGTCCTGGGATTGAGCCCCACACTGGGCTCCCTGCTCAGCGGGGAGCCTGCTTCTCCCTCTCTCTCTGCCTGCCCCTACCCCTGCTTGTGCACACATGTTCTCTCTCTCTCAGATAAATAAATAAAATCTTTAAAAAATAAATAAATGCTTGGGCGCCTGGGTGGCTCAGTTGGTTAAGCAACTGCCTTCGGCTCAGGTCATGATCCTGGAGTCCCGGGATCGAGTCCCGCATCGGGCTCCCTGCTCCGCGAGGAGTCTGCTTCTCCCTCTGACCCTCCCCCCTCTCATGCTCTCTCTCTCTCATTCTCTCTCTCAAATAAATAAAATCTTTAAAAAATAAATAAATAAATGCTCAATAAATAAGAACTAATACTTTTAATGTAGGGAGCCAGCCCACCTTCTCGTCTTCCCTTTTTAAGCACCGAGAATGAGATTTTATGCTCAAGAATTATTTTTTGACCTCTTCCTCTTGCCCTTTTGGAATCTGGCTGGTTGCTGGTTTCCCCCCAGAGTGGGGCAGGCTGAGGTCTCTGATCCCCAGGGGCCTGGCCCCAGAGAACACCCGTCTCCTGTCTCCCCAGCTCTGGGGTCCGGGTGGTGAGGTCAGCAGGGCGGCTGGTAGCCATGGCAATGGAATGTTTGAGAGCTGGCGCCCACACGGAGTTTGCAGGGCTGGTGGCTGAGTCTGCGCACAGGGGCACCGGGCCACCCTCCAAGGCCACCCTGTAAGTGCAGTCGCCTGCCTGCTTCTCTGGCATCCTGTGCTTCATCCCCCCTCCCCAGCCCGGGGAACCTCTCAGCCTGGAGAAATCACGCTGAGTTAGAAAGTTCACACGAGCCTGAACCCAGACTGGTGTGGTCTCTGTAAATGTCACCTCCTTCTGCGACACTTTATGACACGTCTCCCCCACCCCACTGTGGGCATTTCCTTCCAAGCATTTGTCACAGGCATCATTATCCCACACGCGGCTTTCCTTGCTCCCCGCCAGGATGTCAGCTCCATGAGGGCCAGGCCCTTTGTCTGCTGCCCTCCATGTGTCCCAGAGCCCCCATCAGTGCCTGGCACACAGTAGGTGTAAACGTTCGTGGAATGAATGAACGTGGGTCTAAAGGGATCTCGAACACTGGACAGCCCTCCCCCCGTCCCTCCCTTCCAGTGGTCATTCAGGGAAACTCATGGGCTGGTGCAGAGAGAGAGAGCAGAGTCCCTCCTGGCCTCCCCTGCTGCCCCCATTCTATGAGTCACGTGATGTGACGCCCAGGACAGCATCTTGGGGACATAGCCAGCTTTGGAAACTGACGCTTCTTCCTGCTAGATATGTGGCTTCTGCAAACCACTTCAGCTCTCTGTCTTTCAAGCTCCTCACCCATCAAATGGAGATAAAAGACCTCACCTTAAGAGGTTCTGCCCAGCATGAAATGAGAAAGGGAAAGGGCAATGGGTAAACAGCACTCGCTGTTTGCCAGGCGCTGGTCCAACATTTTCTAACTTATTTACACCTCCCAGCACCCCTAGGAGGTGAGTTCCTCGTTGGCACTGACCACACTGCAAATGCCCTATCAGTTATTGCTGTCGTCCCCATTTTACAGATGCAGGAACTGAGGTTCAGAGAGGCTCGGTGACTTGCCTGAGGTCACACAGCCAGTGGCTGGTGGAGCCGCAATCCGAGCCAGCCCAAGCAGCCTGCCCCCCCCCCCACTATGCGTGGCATAGAATTCAAAAAAATAAATACTAGTTGTTCTGTTATTTTATTCTAGAGAAAGGCAAGATGACAACACTCTGAAAGTATGTCTTGAGGAGAAACATGTTATCAGCAAGCACCACTCCTGGTGACCTTTCCAGTCGTATTTCCTTCTCATCTTTTTATCTTTTTGTGGTTTGTGTTTGCTGTTTAGTTCAGCTGAGGTGGCGGTTTTGTTCTTGGGCATAATTATGCGCATCCTGCCCCCACAAGGGCCTGTGTCGTCCATAAACGAGAGAACTGGGGAGGGGGACCCTCCCCACCCCACCCTGACACAAGGGGCTGTGTGAGGATGAAATGTGGTCTGGTGCCAAGTACATAGTGGTGCTTAATCAGTGCCGCCTTTCCTCCTACAAGAGAAGGGGGGCTCAGTGACCCCCACGCCCATGCATCTCATTTGTCTTCCAAATCAGTGCCCTCCAGTAGAACTTCCTGCCAGTGATGGGAATGTTCTAGAGCAGGGGTCCACAAATTCATCCTATAAATGTCCAAATAGTAAGTATTCCAGGTTTTGCAGAATGGGTAAGGTTTTTGTTGCTGCTTCTCTCCTTTTCCCTGGCCCCCCTCCTCTTCCTCTCTTTCCTCTTCTCTTTCCCTTAAAAAAAAGGTAAAATCCATTCTTTTTTTTTTTTTTAAAGATTTTATTTATTTATTTGAGAGAGAGAGAAAACACAAGCAGGGAGGGGCGGGGCAGAGGGAGAGGGAGCAGACCCCCTGCTGAACAGGGAGGCCCGGATGATGCAGATGATGCAGATGATGCAGATGATGCAGATGATGCCGGGCTCCATCCCAGGACCTTGGGATCATGAGTGAGCTAAAAGCCATTCTTAGCTTGAGGGCTGAAGGTTGGATTTGGCCCGAGGGCCGCTGTTTGCTGACCCCATCCCAGACCTGCCCTGTGCAGCAGGGTACCCGCCCTGCTCCCCGGCGGCTACCAGGCACTTGAAATATGGTGGGTGCACACAAGGAGTTGAATTTAAAATGTTTTTTCATTTTACTTAATTTAAATGTAAATGCCTGACAAGTGGTCTGTGCCCCCCAGTCGACAAGCAGCTCTGAAGGACTCGAGGCTGTGGCAGCCCCCACCTCCCGGCCTGTGGCTGGCAGGTCTCTCTCAGCTCTGTGGCATTTCAAGGGCCGCCCGAGGGCAGCTGGGCCCCAGCCATCTCCTCTCTGGCCGCAGGAAGCGCTTCAAGTGCCCTGTCCCTAATTGTTTTTATTTGTTCCAAGAGGCAGGCCTCCGCTGTGGGCCACCAAGGTCCCAGGAGCATCAAGGCCTGTGTACTCTGAGGCTCAGGGGCGGGGTGGGGGGGAGCGCTGGTTGCTGTGGTTACACCTGGACCCCCCCCCTTCTCCATCTGTGTGTACTGAGAACTCGGCAGCCTGCTTTTGTGAGGATAGACACAAAATAGAGAGGCGAGGAGTGAGCTAAGGGGGAACGAGGACAGAGAAATGCAGTAAAGGCCTTACACCCGGAGGATCTCCAACGCGGCACAAGAGAAAATAATCGCGGAGATTTCTGAGTGCTCGCTATAGAAGGGTCATCGTGAGCTTTCAACAAATGACAACCCATTTTACGGAACAGGAAAACTGAGGCTCAGAGGAACAATGATTTAATGTAGTCAGGGAGTCGTCCAACCGTAGAGCTGTGTTCTGAACCACCTCCATGTCCTGGGAAGGGACCAAGAGCTCCAGACTCCGCATGTGAGTCTGTGACATGATTTCCCTCGTGGGCCTCAGTCATCCCATCTGTAACATGGAGGGAGGCGAGAACCAGACTAGAAATCCCCACCCTGAAGGGATGTACACCAGGAGCCCCTTGGTTCCACATCCGCCCCAGCTTCCTGCCAGACTCCGTCGTACTCATGGGCCCATTCCTTTAGCGCGATGGTTAAGAGCCGGGCGTCTGGGGGCACCTGGGTGGCTCAGTCGGTTAAGTGTCTGCCTTCGGCTCAGGTCATGATCCCGGGGTGTTGGGATCGAGTCCTGCGTCAGGCTCCCTGCTCATCGGGGAGCCTGCTTCTCCCTCTCCCTTTGCCCCTCTCCCTGCTCATGCTCTCTCTCTCTCTCTCTCTCAAATAAATAATTAAAATCTTGGAAAAAATGAAAAAAGAGCTGGGTGCCTGAGTCTCACAGATCTGGATGGGGATCCTGGTTCTGGAAGTCCCCTGGGTCAGTTGCTCTTCCTCTTGGGGTCTTTTTCTCTTCTTTTATTTTTAAAGATTTTATTTATTTATTTGAGACAGAGAGAATGAGAGAGAGACAGAGAGCACATGAGACGGGGGAGGGTCAGAGGGAGAAGCAGGCTCCCTGCCGAGCAGAGAGCCCGATGCGGGACTCGATCCCGGGACTCCAGGATCATGACCTGAGCCGAAGGCAGTCGCTTAACCAACTGAGCCACCCAGGTGCCCTCTTTTTCTCTTCTTTAAAATTGGGATCCTCATGCTCTCCTCCAAGGGGGACTAAATGAACAAGGCACTTATATAGTAGGCATTTGGTCGTATTTGGTGGCAGCCGTAGGACAGTGTACCACTCCGAGGGCCCCGTATTTATCCTAGGCTAGGTATGTGGTACCTACCCTTTTGGAGTTGGACAGTGTACCTGTTCAACCATACCCAGCAGCCCTGGATGGTGATTAGTGGTATAGCGGTGGTGATTGTTGCTTATCCTTATATTTACTTTTCCTGAAGTCCAAGGTCCTTGGCCGAAAGAAAGGGAGAACCCTGGCTGGCAGAGACCCAGGGGCTCCCTAAGGCAGCAGTGCCTTAGCTCACATTCTGAGCAGTGAGCCAAGTTCATTCCCTGTAGGACCAGGCCAGTTCAGACCCCAGCCGTGGCATCTTGGGTTCAGATGGTCTCCCCTTGCACTCCAACTCGTCCCCCAGAATACTTCCCTCCAAAATCATCGCCGGATGCCCACTGGGGAGCCTGACACCCTCCTCTGCCCCTCTGAGGGGGCCCGGCCCCTCCACAGCACCCACCCCTAATGCATCCTCTCCTTTGCCTCTGCAGGGGTCAGCTGGCAGACCATCTTGCCGAGGGGCCACAAGGGCTGGAACCCAGCAATGAGAGTGCCCAGGGGAGGTAAGTGCCTCCAAAAGGCCCCCAGAGTCCGGGCTCCTCCAGAGACTGCCCTAGAAAGAGCCGCTCTACTCTCCCGGCTCTGTTACTGGGCAGCCACACTCCTCTGGCTGGTGGTGTCCTCTCCGGTAGAAACGCCATGCTAGACAGAGCTGGGTCGCAGCAGCATGCAGGGATGCAGGGGGCAGGGATGCAGGGGGCAGGCCTCTGTGGCTCTTCGTCTCATAGAGAGATGATCCTGGTGGTAGGAGAAGGCCGAGTCCCACAGTGGGCAGGGGACTTGGGAGCAGAGTCAGGGCATGGCCAGAATCCAAACCCTCTGCGTCCTGTCTGCCCAGCGCTAGGGTTTTGGTCTGCTGGCTCAGCACCTCACCCAAAATTTCCCTGAACCTCATAATAGCTCCCTGAGAGAGGGTTATTATTATGATCCCCCCACTTTTTGGAGGGGTGAAGTACCTTGTCCAAATCACCAGCTGGCAAGTGGCAGAGGCAGGATTTGAACCCGGGGCTGTAAGATGTCATGTCTGAGGCTCTCACCCACCATCCTCATTGCCAGGACACTGGGACACCTCCCTTGACAGGGTCCAGTGGGGGTAGTGGAGGCAGAAGGCCCGTCCGAGTTCCCGGGCTGGGCGCTCTGGCCCCTCTGGAGTTGGGGTTCCTGGCTGTGGATGGCCAGGAAACTGCCTTTGGCTTTGTGGGTCCCCGGCTATCTCTCTCTGCCAGGTCACCCTCCTTTTTCTTCTCAAGGTGTCCCCCAGCTCTTTGCTGTCTTCTGCTCAGGGCTGACCCGTCTGCTTTGAGCTGTTTTCTTCTGATGACAGAGACAGGCCTGTGGCCGCATCCTATCTGAGGACAGCGAACAGCTCGGCCTCAGCCTGGCCAGATCCAGGCCTGCCACTCCGGCCGTGTGACCCTGAGCCAGTGGCTTCTTCTCTCTGAGCTGTTGAGGGCGAGGCTTCCCTACCCCAGGGTTGGTAGAGACGGTCCCATTACATGACACATGTTTTCAAAGTTTTCGCTGTGCAAGTGCTTCATAAATGTGAAAACACAAAAATCGGGCGCCTTGTTTTAAAGTGTTATAGCCATGGGCGCCTGGGTGGCTCAGTTGGTTCAGCATCTGAGTCTTGATCTCAACTCAGATCTTGATCTCTGGGTCGGGAGTTCAAGCCCTGCCTTGGGCTCCACGTGTGGAGCCTACTTAAAAAAAAAAAAATTAAAATTAAGTGTTGTAGCCAAATGAATGGTCAGTATTAAGCAAACTTGGTGTGTCAATAACATTTTCCTTATTCCGCCTATCCATTCTTCCAGGCCTTTCTCCCTGATATTTAGAATCCAAACCAGTTCCAACCCCAAACATAAGCTAGAGAGTTACACATACACACGCATACACACACAAACGCGCACGCGCACGCATACACACACAAGCATGTACACTGTACCTATCCTTTCTGGAAACAGCCTTCCCAAAGTACCCCTTTTCTTCCTGTCTCTGCACCCCCCCATTGCCTTCTGTTCCCCCAAAGCTCCATTCTCTCCGTCCCTGCCAAGTGTCAGGAGGAAAGGGTGGTGGCTCTAATTCAAACTAAAGTGTAGTTGACTGTCCTCCAGGAGCACCGGCACTGAAATAATAAACAGAATTCTAGTCTCGAGTCTAAGAAGAGGATTTTAATGAGCACTTGAATAAGTTGATGGGTCTTTGGAGAGATTTCCAAGTAGCTTTATGTCCTGTCCAGCCTGCCTTAGCCCTGAGTAGCTCTGGAATCAGATTTCCCCATCCCAGACCCTGAATTCAGGGCACCAGGGAACCCCCACCATGATTGGCAGCATAGGACAGATGCGGTTTTCCAGGGAGAGGGTCCCAGCCATTTCCCGATGCTCAAGAGGCCAGGGACCCCAGGCTGAGATTAATCTGTGCTGTGTCAGTCGCTTCTAGAACCCTCCCAGCAGCATTTGAGGTCAGTGCACCCCACCCCTCTTTGCAGCCAGGAAGCTGTGGTTTACGTGGGGGAAGTGACTCTCCCAAAGCCACTTGGTCAGGAAATGCTGGGCCTCTCAGCAGTTTGGACCCCAGGGCTGAGATTGTGCGTTGGATGTTGATTTCCTACTTGCTACGGCCCAAGGGGCTCCAGGCAGCCCAGACTGTCGCGGGTGGATCCGTGCGGCTGCAAACCGGGTCCTTCGGTGGTTTTGGCTGAACCTCATGTCCTTCGAGAAACACCAGCTCCCACTCCCTTCCCACAGACCCTGGCTGCATTTAGCTCCCCCACCGTGCTGCGTTCTTCCCCTGACTGTGCCTTCGCACTGGCTGTTCCCTTTGCCAGGAACACCCCCCTCTCCCTTCCCCACCTGGCTCTTTGAAAACCAGCCATCTGCTAGTCAGACTCGGCACGAGGGCCAGCACCTGCAGGAAGCCTCCCCTCACCTACTCAGGTAGAGCCCGTCACCCCCTCCCAGGTATGGCTCCATAGAGTGGGCAGACTTGGGGGGGGTAGAGGCTGTGTCTCTTGGCTCCCTAGCCCAACTCCCGGCACACAGGAAGTACTTGCTGATTGTGGGAATAAAGAAATAGCCAATGATCATGGCAGAGACCACTGATAATATCCTTTCAAATGCTCCTCACGTGCCAGGCGCGTTCCTCAGTTCTTAAGGGAGTCATGTAATGGTCGTGCCAGCCCTTTGAGGTTGATCCTCTTGGACCCATTTTATGGATGAGGCTCAGCGAGGTGAAGTGTGGTGCCCAAGCTCACACAGCCACACAGGAAGGGGAAGAGCTGGGATTCGAACCCAGGCCTGCCTGCCTCCTTGAATGCCCACAGACCTCAAGACCTCACTTTGATTCTGCAAAGATGTGGGAAAGGCAAAGGAGGGGCCTTGAGGATAAACTAGGGAGGAGGGCAGGCCTGTCATTTGAGGTGACTAGAGAAAGGGGGTGGCTGAGCTGGGTGGGCCCTGCTTACCGAAACAAGCCCCAACTTGAAGAATTGCCACTGAAGTCTGATCATCGTCCCTGGGAGGCATGAGGAATGTAGGCTCAGGCTCATAATTCATATCCTCAGTCATCCTCTGCCCCTGTCCCCACGTCACCCTCACTGTCCCGGCATCCCTGAGTCTCCCAAGGACCAGGACACCAGCAGGAGCCTCCTCCCTGACCTCCCTGCCTCCATTCTCACCCCTGTGGGCTCTCTCTCTGGGGGCTGCCCTGAGAGTAAGTCCAGCTCCCTCCCCTGTCCCCTGAGAACTTGTGTGGCTTCTGTGCCCCCCAGTTTTTCCCTCTCCCTCCCTTCTGCCTCCTGAGGTTCTTGAACACCCCCACACCCTCTCCCATCTGGGGCTCTTTGCATTCGCTGTTCCCTCTGCCTGGAGCACTCCTCCCACACATCTTCACATGGCTGGCTCCTTCTCATCCAGGACTCAGCTTGAATGCCACCTCCCCCGAGAAGCCCTCCCTGACCTCCCTCCTCCTTCCCCTACTTGATCCCTCTCACTGTGTAAGCTGTTTTTAAAACCCTGTGGCCATGGCTCGTGTACTATCGCTTCCCCCACTAGTATGCAAGCTTCTTGAGTTCAAAGGCCCTGCTGTCTTACCCACTTTCCTGTCCCCAGCACTGAGCGCAGTGCCTAGCACCTTTTTTTTTTTTTTTTAAAGATTTTATTTTATTTATTTGACAGAGAGAGAGAGAGACAGCTAGAGAGGGAACACAAGCAGGGGGAGTGGGAGAGGGAGAAGCAGGCTTCCCGCCGAGCAGGGAGCCCGTTGCGGGGCTCGATCCCAGGACTCTGGGACCATGACCTGAGCCGAAGGCAGACGCTTAATGACTGAGCCACCCAGGCGCCCCAACCTTTTTATACTTAATACCCATTTACCAAATGAAGACCGAGTGAATGGGTAGTGATTCCAGAAGAAGCCCAGAACAGGATGGGATATTCCACACCATCTGCTGGCTAGCAGTGTGGTCCTTCAGAGCAGGCCGGCCTGGGCTGGAATTATTGGATACCAGCTCTGCTGCTCCCCAGCTGGGCATCCCTTTCCTCCTCTTTCTTTCTTTCTTTCTTTTTTTTAAGATTTTATTTACTTATTTGACAGAGAGCACAAGCAGGGGGAGTGACAGACAATGGGAGAGGGAGAAGCAGGTTTCCCGCCGAGCAGGGATCCCGATTCCGGACTCGATCCCAAGACCCTGGGATCATGACCTGAGCCAAAGGGAGATGCTTAACCGACTGAGCCACCCAGGTGTCCCTTTCCTCCTCTTTCTACGGCCCTCATGTCCTAGCATTTCTGGCCTCACCCTGCTCCTTCAACCAAGGCACATGCCCCAAATCCTTCCCGAGCACATGCGAGGTGCCAGGCACTGTGCTAGGCCCTGGAGAGACAGCCACGAACAGAACATGCAAAAACCGTGCCCTTGCCAAGTGGATATGCTGCTGAATTCGGACATTCCAGAGCATTGTTAAATGTGGAAACATTTTGAGAGTTGATTTCAGAGTAATTATGACTCTCCACCTGTCAGATGAAGCCTGCGATGGGGGTGTGTTTGGTTAGGGCCCGCGGCTCACAGGCGTCCCTCTCTCTCCCCAGATGCGAGCCCCGCTGGCCCCCCGGTGACCTGTCGCTGAAGCAGGCCCGCCACCCCAGGCCCAGCATGCGCCTGTCGGTGCGGAGGGCGCTGCTGGCAGCCGGCTGCGCGCTGGCCCTGGTGCTGGCGGTCCAGGTGGGGCAGCAGGTGCTGGAGTGCCGCGCGGTGCTGGGGGGCCCGCGCAGCGCCCGGCGGGCCATGCGGCCGGAGCAGGAGGACCTGGTGATGGTGGGCGCGGACCACGTGGAGTACCGCTACGGCAAGGCCATGCCGCTCATCTTCGTGGGCGGCGTGCCCCGCAGCGGCACCACGCTCATGCGCGCCATGCTGGACGCCCACCCCGAGGTGCGCTGCGGCGAGGAGACGCGCATCATCCCGCGCGTGCTGGCCATGCGCCAGGCCTGGTCCAAGTCTGGCCGCGAGAAGCTGCGGCTGGACGAGGCGGGCGTGACGGACGAGGTGCTGGACGCCGCCATGCAGGCGTTCATCCTGGAGGTGATCGCCAAGCACGGTGAGCCGGCGCGCGTGCTGTGCAACAAGGACCCCTTCACGCTCAAGTCCTCCGTGTACCTGTCGCGCCTGTTCCCCAACTCCAAGTTCCTGCTGATGGTGCGGGACGGCCGGGCGTCCGTGCACTCCATGATCACCCGCAAGGTCACCATCGCGGGCTTCGACCTCAGCAGCTACCGTGATTGCCTCACCAAGTGGAACAAGGCCATCGAGGTGATGTACGCCCAGTGCATGGAGGTGGGCAAGGACAAGTGCCTGCCTGTGTACTACGAGCAGCTGGTGCTGCACCCCCGGCGCTCCCTCAAGCTCATCCTGGACTTTCTGGGCATCGCCTGGAGCGACGCCGTCCTGCACCACGAGGACCTCATTGGCAAGCCCGGTGGCGTGTCCCTGTCCAAGTGAGTGGAGCCCTCGCCCTCTGCCCAGCCCCCTGGCCTGGCTCAGAGGCAGTAGGTGGGAAGAGTAGCTCTGTCTCTCTGAACTGTGTGGCCTTGGGCAAGTCACTGTGCCTCTCTGAGCCTCAGCCTTCTCTGTGGGCATGGAAAAGATCTGGGAAGACAGTGGTTAAGAGCGAGCCTTGAATTGTGCCTCCCTCCTCGTAGTTCTGTGGCACTGACCAAGTCACTGTGCCTCTGTTAGCCTCAGCTTCGTTATCTACAAAAGTGGGGCCATCGGCCCTTCCCTTTTCTGAGAGAATCAGCAGGCTTTGAATGTGCTTTGTAGTAAGCTGTTGTGGGTAAAGGTTAACTTAAGAACACCAATCTGGAACCAGGTTGTCTGGGTTCCCATCCCAGCCCTGCCACTTCCTAGCTGTGTGACTTTGAGCAAGTGTCTCAACCTCTCTGTCCCCCATTTCCTTATCTGTAACATGAGGCTGTAGTCTATAAACCTTCTAGCTACCTATGAGCATCAAATAGGTAAATACATGTTAAGTGCTATTATTCCTGTTATTATTATTATCGTCTTAGCATTGACATGGCTTTTATTGGCACACACATTATCCTCACCCTCATTACCATGGAGTGAGTGCCTGAGGTGTGGTAAGCACTCAGTTAAACCCCCAACGCACATTATTCCTTTAGTCCCCACAGCAGCCTGAGGACATAAGAACTGCTCCTATCCCCATTTTACAGATGAAGAAACTGAGTCTCAGAGAGAAGTTACCTAAGGCCACACAGCTGGCAAAGTGTGGTGCCAGGATTTGAACCGAGGTCTGTTGGGGAGTCCAGAGCCTGTGTTCTCAAGCTCTCTACATCCGGGACCCCTCCTCTTTCCCTCCTTCTGTCTCTCGCTCTCTGCATTCTTCCTTTGGGGAGCTGTCCTCCTGAGACCCAGAGCGTGTGAGCAGTGCAGGATCAGAGTATGCCGTCTCTCTGTCTCCATTCTGATCAGGCCCAGGCACCCCTGAGATGCTGGAGCTGGGGTTTTGTAAATTATCATGACCAAAAAAAATCAGACGACTGTAGGAAGCGAAAGGAAAAACAGCCTACTATCCTACCATGCAGATGTTGACCTAGGATGCACTGGTTCTTTGTCAGGGGCTGTGGAGAAAACCAGAGCCCTCCTGAACCCAAACATGTCTCCCTGTAACTTTTTTTCACTTTGTGTCTGGGACCACTCGCCCATGGCCCCCCGGCTGCCACCGTGACATCATTTTGGACGGCTGCATAATATTCCACTCCGCGGAGCACAGCATTCTATTCAGCATCCCCTGTTTGTGGACACGTGGGTTATTTCCAGCTTTCTTTACTCCTATCAAGCATTGCTCCCATCCCGTCCTGGGATGTCTGCCTCTGTGTCCTTTCTGCCTCACACAGTCCTGGAGATCCAGAGCGTGGAAAGGCCATGCATATATTTGAGGTCTTTGACACAGTGACCCGAGTTGAGATTTCCATCCTGGTCTGCAGACTCCAAACCCATGGCTCTTCCCACCCATCCCCACCCTTCATCCTTCCCTGTCTCTTCCCTCCCGGTCCTGGCCTCTTTTTGCCACATCTTTCTTGTTTCCGTTCTTCTTCCCAGTTTATCTCTTAGTTGGGATGGAAGCATCTAGAAATAGACCCTGGATCCTGGGAGTTCCCTGCCCTCCATCATACAAGGCCTTTCACCTGTGATCGGTAGGGTCCTCGTGATTCAGATGGCTGGGTGAGCCCATCATAGGGGAGCGTGGAGAAGCACATCTGACAGCATGGTTGTTCGTTGTCGTAGCCCAGGGTGAAAGCAATGGAAATGGCCATCTTTAGGGGCATGGGAAAAATAAGCTGTGGAGGAATGCTGCATAGCTGGAGAAAAGAATGTGGCATCGGGTACAAAACAAAGCCATAAACCAAAACGTACAGTGTATGATTTTTGCTTTAAAAACTGCAAACGAAAGTATAGGCTTTCCGTGTGTGCGTGAGTGAGAGAGAAAGCGAACACCTCCTGAGACCTCACAATGTGCCATATACCTCTCTGAGATTAACTCATTTACTCTCCAGAACAGCCTGGTGAGGTGGGTTCTATCTACAAGTCCGCATTTGTAGATGAGGACTAATGGAGGAGGCTCAGAGAGGTGAAGTAACTTTCCAAGGCCACACAGCCAGTGTGGGTCCAGCTGGCATTTGAACCCTGGCTCCTGGGTCTGCCCTTAGCCACTCTCCTGTATAAAACACAGAAAATGGATTGAGAGGGTGGGCCCCCCCCCTCCCAGATGCTAAGACGAGGTCCCTGTAGGGAGCTGCTGCTGGGAGTGGTGGCCACTCTTAGCCTTAGCATTTGTGTTTTATAATTCTTTCTCAAGAACAAAATATCCATCTTAGTCACAAAAATAAAACGTTATTTTTAAAAAGCCATGACGTCAAGGAAGCAGAATTTTCAGTGCGCACTGCCTAATACTGTCTTCTGGTTTCTCACCGCGCGCTCTTATCCCCAATGTACAGAGGAGGTATGAGGAGGCCAAGCGACTTGCCTGCAGCCTCATAGTCGAGGGGGCACAGCTGCCCCAGGCCCCGGTACCCCCAGTGTGTCCAGCTGCCCCAGGTGCCATCCGGGTCTCCCTGTGCCCCGCGCAGCCTGTTCTTTCTCCCCAGGATTGAGCGATCCACAGACCAGGTCATCAAGCCTGTGAACCTGGAAGCGCTCTCCAAGTGGACCGGCCACATCCCCGGGGATGTGGTGAGGGACATGGCCCAGATCGCCCCGATGCTGGCTCGGCTCGGCTATGATCCCTATGCAAACCCGCCCAACTATGGCAATCCTGACCCCATCGTCATCAACAACACGCACCGGGTGAGTGCGTGCGCACGTGCGGAGATGCGCTCTCGGCCTGCCCCGGGGATGGGACATGGCGAATCCTATGATCGCTTATATTTCCATTTTCACTTGGGCCGCAAGGAAGCTCAAAACCAACTGGTAGCCTGTCTCTCACACTAGAGCATCTAACAGTGGGTCCGTTTGTGTACTGATTTCAACCGGTTTCTCTGTTCCTGTTCACCCTTTTCCCACTGTGTCCCTAGCTGTCTGTCTGTAAAGCATGTCAAGTCTTTGTTGAGCCTGAGTATGAATAAACTGTTGGTCCTTTTATTGCCCCCATAAATTTTAATGTTGATTTCTCAGATAGATGTGAGCTCAGGGCAGTTTAACGTACTTTTTAAGCTCTCCTTAGTTGAGACGGTCAAGGAAAATGACTTCGATGAGATGTTTTTGAAGCGTTAAAAGTCAGCTAATCCTGCATAAAGGAACAGTCAGCAAGTTCATGGTCTTATTTACATGTTGCTGTCACAGCTTCTGGTCTCCTTTGGGTGTGGTGTTGTGACTTCCTTAGAGGCATTGAGTTAGTGAAAGTATTTGAGCATGGGGCCCAGGCCTGAGGACAACGGGCCTTGCTAGTGCTCACACCATTAAGACCCAAGTCTTAATTCCAGCTATGCCCAGCATTTCCAAACACATGCTGATTTTAGAAAGTAAACAGTTCTTTTTTTTTTTTAAGATTTTATTTATTTACTTGAGAGAGAGAGAGAAAGAGAGACAGCATGAACAAGGGGTCTGACATGGGGATTGATCCCAGGACCTTGAGATCCTGACCTGAGCTGAAGGCAGATGCTTAACCGACTGAGCCACCCAGGCATCTCAGAAAGTAAACAGTTCCTATGTTGAAGAGCCAAGGAAGAAAGTCAGAACTTCTGTCACTTCCCCTTTAATTCTTCAGTGACTCAAGGAGAAAGACTCCCGTTTGGTGCTAACAAGGCTTCAACGCCTCTCCCACACGGGCAGGCTCTCTTAACCCTGAGCTTTGGGGGCTCAGCCCTTGTGATGAAAGCGGGTCTCAGCGTTTCCTCTCTCCCTTGACTGTGGATTTTGCAAATCTGTGGATTTTGCAAACATCTATTTGTGGAAATACTCAGAGATCCACTGGAAATGCGCAGGCCGTGTTGATAGTGTGAATATTCGCAACCTGGATGTGGTCTATTTTTTATTATTCAATTGTTTTAAGTCTTTATTATGTTTATTTTTTAAGAGTATTCTTTAGACTGTACTTAATGTGTTTCATACACTTAACTCTGCACCTATGCTGTATTTCATACAATATTTATTATATTTGCATATATCTTCATATAATAAAAAAATCAATTAACTGGATTAAAAAGAATAAACAGCAGCTGGAAGTGATCTTGAACTCCATCCCCCAGGCGCCAGGGTGAGGACCGCAGTGACAATGGGCTCTCCTTAACCCTGTGTTCTTAGCCAAGGGCCCAGCGGCAACTGCTCTGAAGTCTCTTTAAAAGGCGGAGGCCCAGGGTACCTGGGTGCCTCAGTGGGTTTAGGGACCAACTCTTGATTTCGGCTCAGGTCATGATCTCAGGGTCTTAAGATCGAGCCCCAGGTTGGGCTCTGCGCTCCGCGGGGAGTCTGCTTAAAGGTTCTCTCTCTCCCTCTCCCTCTGCCCCTCCTGCTTGCTCTCACACACTCACTCTCTCTCAAAAAAGAATAATAATAATAATAATAATAAGTAAATAAATAAAAGGCAGAGGCCCCTGGCTTTGTCCCAGGATGCCAGTCAGAAGCTCCCAGAGTAAGGCCTGACCTTGTGTATTGTATACAAATTTAAACATTTTGATGCACAAGATCAACTTTCTGAGCCTCTATCTTTCATTTGTTTCAAAGGGAAGATGTCCCTGGTTTCTTCCCAGGGGCTGCCCGACACTTGTTTCGTCTCTATGGTAGTTTTGCTATTACTGCGAAGATACGGGCCCTCATTGAAAACCGCGCATGCGTGCGTGCGTGCGGGCTTCTGCGCATGTGTGCGTGCGTCCGTGCGTGCGTCTCTGTAGACACCGGGTGTTCCTCTAACAGATCCCACGCTGCGGGACGCTCAGGCGGAGAGAGGTCCCCGTGCTAATGAACTTGTCTGCACCTGCCCTGTCCGTTACAGCTGCCCGCCACCAACCTCCTGTGGCCACGGGATGTGACTAGTGGAATCTGGTCCAAATTGAGAGGCGTTGTGTAAACTACGCACAGGATTTTGAAGTCCTGGTAGCAAAGACAGCATGTCAACTTTCTCGTGAATCATTTTTATGTTAATTATATGTTGAAGTATGAATATTTTAGATATCTCAGGTTAGATGAAAGATAGAACTGGAATTATTTCACTTGATTCACTTTTTTGGGGTCCTTTTTTTTTTTAAATATGACTACTAGACAACTTAAAATTGCATAGTTGGTTCACATTACGTTCAGTCAGACCGTGCTGGTCTATATGGTGGCTTATATATGAACAGATAGTGGAAAAGCCTGGGATTTTCTTTTTTTTTTAAAGATTTTATTTATTTATTTGAGAGAGAGAGAGAATGAGAGAGAGCGAGTACATGAGAGGGGGGAGGGTCAGAGGGAGAAGCAGACTCCCTGCCGAGCAGGGAGCCCGATGTGGGACTCGATCCAGGGACTCCAGGATCATGACCTGAGCCGAAGGCAGTCGCTTAACCAACTGAGCCACCCAGGCGCCCAAGCCTGGTATTTTCTTTGCCTCAGCTGTGTCCTCTGCCTGGCATGCTTTTCCTTCAGAGCTCGGCTTGGCTGATTTTCCTTGTCACTGAGGGCTCGGGTCAAAGGTCACCTGTTCTGAGAGGTTCTTTGGGACCACCTCAGAAGAAGCCCTTTAGTCACTCCTGATCACATCCCTTTGTTTTATTTTCCTTATGGTACTTCCCATGGTTTGATATATTCTTGTCTGTGTTTATTACTTGGGGATCCTCTGGCTCCCCCTCTAGCATGGAGGGTCTAGAATGGAGGGTCCAGGAGAAAAGGAATTTTAATTGTCTGGTCAATATTGTACCTCTAGAGCTTAGAATAATGCCTGAAATAAGAGGAACTCAATAAATGTTGGATGGATGGATGGATGTGTGTACGGATGGATGGATGAATGGATGGATGGCTAGGTGATGAATGGGTAGATGGATAGATAGATGGGTGGATGGTTGGGAGAGTAGAAAGTTGGGAGAGTGGATGGATGGGTAGGTGGATGGGTGGGTGGATGGATGGTTGGGTGGGTGGATGGGAGAGTAGGTAGATGGGTGGGTGGGTTGATGGATGAATAGGTCGGTGGTAAATGGGTGGATGGGAAAGTAGAGGTAACAGGATGAATTTTACTTTTTGATCATTTCCATAATAGAGATGCTTTGTTTCTCTTTCCTAGGTCTTGAAAGGAGACTATAAAACACCAGCCAATCTGAAAGGATATTTTCAGGTTAGAAACCCCAAGGGGAATTCTGAAATCTGTTTATTGGACTGTCCCACTAGCTTGCAGATGCCCTTAGACACTTCGCTTCTCTAATCTGGCTGATCATTTCCTCGTCAGAAAATTGGGTTGGGGGAGGGTAGGTCAGGCCAGGGGCCCTCCAAGTGTCTGATCCAGCTGGGGCCAAAGAGCAGCCCTTCTGCCCGTGCCCCTTCCATCGCCTTGTCTCCTGGCTTGAGAGCAGTTGGAGGGATTGGTGGGGGCCTTCTGTCAAACTCCCTGTCTCTAGCCTTAAATTCAGTTTTATATATTGGCAGTCCCCAAACACAACCCAGCCTGGAATTTTCATCAGGCAACCAAAAAACGAGAACCATAAGGGTCACATGGGTGTGGGTATCCCCGCGAGTGTAGACATACAAATGCCCCTGCATCCCCGCACCCATCTCCCTGGCTGTGCCTCCCACACATCCTGGGTATGTCTGTGGGGTGCGGTCCGTGCGTCATGTCAAGAAGGACTGCCCCCTTCACTGACATGATAGCCCCCCTTTAAATGAGGTGTTTTAGTTTGTGTATTAGTTTGGGAGAGAAGGGGTGCCAATCTCCAGTTTAATAATCAAATTCATGAATGCTAATTGTCTGGGGTCCATGGCTTGTGCACCCATCTTAGTTCCTTGGGGAGGGCTCCACGCTCCCTTTCTGGGAGTCGGAGACCCAGCCCATCCTCTTGCCGCTGTGAAAAAAATATTGCTAGGATTAGCATTAATTTATTGCCTGTTTTAACTGAAAAGATGATGTAACAAGAGCCACACACAGAAGTGGGGGTGAGGGGAATTAGTCACCACCCAGAATGCCTTTCATTTTTGCAGAGTATCCTTTTTTGCCCACCTGAATAGGCACTTGGCACTCCTTGCATTTCCATCGAATGAGCTGCTTGGGTTTGCGTTCTTCGTGTTTTCCCATCTTTTGGGTTTCACTGTTGCCATTTGGGATGGTGCCATAGTATTCTCTGGAATGCATTATGAGCTGTTGTTGCCCTAAGATCATGTCCAGTTTCTGCAGTGTCGCGAATGATGGCCTGTGCGCTTCATCTTGATCTTGCCTCTCTTATCTGGGGTGGGGTGGGGGACTCTTGAACCCTTCCCTTAGAAGACATTGCTATGGGGTGGCATCAGTGGGCAGAAGGGTCCGGTTCTTTTTGAGACTCTTTTTTTTTTTTTTTTTTTTAAGATTTTATTTATTTATTTGACAGAGAGAGACATAGTGAGAGCAGGAACACAAGCAGGGGGAGTGGGAGAGGGAGAAGCAGGCCTCCCGCAGAGCAGGGAGCCCGATGTGGGACTCGATCCCAGGACCCCGGGATCATGACCTGAGCCAAAGGCAGACGCTTAACGACTGAGCCACCCAGGCGCCCTCTTTTTGAGACTCTTGACCTAGAAGGCTAAACTGTTGTACAGAAGAGTCGGAGCAATTTACATTCTCTTGCGGTGTATGGCATATTCAAGATGTCTGGCTGGCCTGGGACTGTTTCTTGCTCTGTTAGGGGCAAACTGTGGAGGAATGACATATGCCCTGTCATCACGAACACTGCCATGCTCCGGAGAGCTGCCCTGCCAACTGCATTGGGCCCCCGCTTTCCACCCTCCTCTTCCTCCCAGTCCTCCAAGGGGCACCTGACTTCCTTCACGGTATCGCAAAAATTGGAAAACAGTCTACGGCAATAGTTACATACATGATGGCACATGCATTCCACGGGGTACTCTGTAGCCATCTAGAATGATCACCTTGAAACCCAAGAGTTGGAAAAATAGTAAGCAGAACAAAGCAGCTCACACATTAGAATTGCAGCGAATGAAGAAAAAGAATCCTCATTCGTGAGGCACCAAACACACCCCCTCCCCCCCCCGCCCCATTCCAGGTCTTTGCTGTTCCTTTTGCCAGGAATGCTTTTCCAGCCAGGCCTTTGTGTGCCTTGCCCCATTTGCATTTTTTAGATCTCAGCTTATGGGATGTTTTCCAACACCAGCAACCAGTTCCTGATTCTCCAAACACCAACTGGATTTCAGTTTGCGCAGTGACGCCCAGAGTTCGTGTCAGACCCCACAGGATAAGGTCTTGGTCCCAGAAGACTGCCCCCCGCTTCAGATGCCAGCCACCATGGGTTCCCCGGCTACCCACATTTCTGCCCAGCCAACTAACATTTAAGAATTTGCTAGAACAACTCACAGGACTCAGGAAAGCACTTTACTTCCTAGATTAGTGGTTTATTATAAAGGGTACGACCCAGGAATGGCCTTGGAAGAGGTACACAGGGCAAGGTACGGGGTAAGGGGTGTGGAACTTCTAGGCCCTCTTGGGGCACACTACCTACCCTCCTGCACCTCCATGTGGTCACCAATCTGGAAGCTTTCTGAAGCCGTCATTTAGGGGTTTCTGTGGAGCGTTCATGAAGTAGGTACAGTTGATTAAATCACTGGTATTAACTTACTCTCCAGCTCCTCTCCCCTCCCCAGAGTCATGCCTTGGTCTTTCTAAGCCACCAGTGCCCATCCTGAAGGCAGACACTGTCATCTCGTTAGTATACAAGAACTGCTTGTTATCACTCGGAGATTCTAGGGTTTTAGGAGCTGAGTGCCAGGAACTTGGGACAAAGAGCATATGTTTATTTTTCATTATGCTACAGCTTAAATGTCAACCCCTAATAGTAGCCTTTCCTGACCACCCTCTCTGAAGTAGCTCCAGAGTCACTCATATGAGCCCACTGTATTGCCCGGAGGTGTAGGGGACATTATCTTGCGTATGTGTTTGTAAAGGCTCTGCCCGCTGCCACATAAGCTGCAGAATAGGACCAAGGCAGTCATGTTCACAGCATCCCCAGCACCTGGCCTGTAGTAGGTGTGCAGTAAATACCCCATGAGCGAGTATGTGCCTTCCCCAGTGGTGCTGAGGCTCAGTCTCAGGGCAGTGGGATCCTGGCACCCCAACCTGGCTGTGACCCCTTCCTCTGTGTGTTGTCTTCCTCCAGGTGAACCAGAACAGCACCTCCTCCCACTTAGGAAGCTCATGATTTCCAGGTAGGCCTGCAGGCTTCCCTTCTCTCCCCCCACCTCCCTCCAATGCCTTCTGAGCCCAGGAGCTACTCTCCTGAAAAGCTTGCCCTTCCAGAGCCTCTCTGGGGGGGGGAGTGTCCACCAAGGTGGGCTGACCCAGCCCCAAGGGGGGGTTTCCATGGAGACAAGCTGGGGAAGCTATTTATAGAATTACAGCTTAGTCTCCTAGCTCTGGATCAGGTAGGGGCAGGGATCATTGCAGAACCAACCAGAAGGTTTGTCTGACTTTGGGAAGGGGGCCCCAGGGACCCATGTGATGGAGGTGAGGGGTGGGATTCTAGAATATTTTGGCACAGAATGTTGTCTGTTTATCCTGCTTCTATAAACAGCATGGAGTTGGCCCAAAGCAATTAATGTTCTAAGAAAAGCTCCACGCAGGTCTGGTCTAAGAATAACCCCAGGGTTTTGGACCAAGTGCTACTCCTGGGTTACTCCTTTAACGCTGAGGATCCCTGGGATGGCCGCTGACACAGAGAAGGAAGCTAGAACCCAAAGGGGGCCCTGACTTGCCCAAGATCACACAGCCACCAAGTGGCAGCATCCTCCTCCCCCCGGGCATCTTCTTCCAGAGTTTGCTTTTGAGGAACAATTCAAAGTGCAGTTCTATCCACCCGTATCTTGTGCGAGGGTAGGGGAACACGTTCTGACCTTGGGAAGTCAAAGGTTTAGGAACCCACTTCAGATCGGACCTCTCCCCGCCTCCGTTTGTGACATCCGGAGAAGGGGGACTCAGCCGGGTCAGCCTGCTTGGGTGGCCGGGAGATGAAGTGAGCTGGCCCAGGGGGGCACGTGGGAATCCAGGAAGCCTGGCGTCCTCGCTGTGCATGTGGGCGCTGGAGTTAAGGCCCCAGATGTGAACTTCCTCTGTCACTCGGGTGACCCCACAAGAGGTCAAAAGCGACTCACATGGGTGTTCTCCGTTTTGCTCTAGACTATGAAGAAGCTTCCAGCCTGGACTCTATTTTTAGTCTCCTGATCTTATTTTTAAATAATCAGCATATTTTCTAGTATCTTTTTTTTTTTTTTCTTTTTAATCTACTTTGCCCCAGCCTCAGGCCCTTGTCATTATCAGGGATCCCATCTTGGGTGGTGCTGAGATCCCAGAGTTCTGCTGCATTCCAGAGGCAAGAAACCTCCTGTGGAAGGGCTCCTGTCTCCATGATTCTCCCTGACATCTTCCCCTCGTTCTCGTTCTGCAGATTCTTTAGTAGAATTTTGCACCTTCCTGCTGACAAAAGCCCGATATATTCCTCGCTGTACTGTTTTTTTTTTTTTTAAGATTTTATTTATTTATTTGAGAGAGAGAATGAGAGAGAGAGAGAGCATGAGAGGGGGGAGGGTCAGAGAGAGAAGCAGACTCCCTGCCGAGCAGGGAGCCCGATGCGGGACTCGATCCTGGGACTCCAGGATCATGACCTGAGCCAAAGGCAGTCGCTTAACCAACTGAGCCACCCAGGCGCCCTCGCTGTACTGTTTAAATGAGATACCATACACAGGGTGCTTGAGCTCATCCCTGGTAAACAGTTGGCCTGAAACAAAGGCCGATCCTTCCCTCGCCTCCAAAAATCCATTGGCATTTATGACATAATCATCACTACTCTCTCTTCATAAGTAGAAAGAGTCTATCTTTGAGGTCAGGCAGATGCAGGTTGGGATGCAGGTGAGAACACTTAAATTTAAATTCTCTCTGGCCATCTGGGGTCTGCTGACAACACCTCACCTGCTTTTGTGAATATGCATGAAGACCATCCGTTCCTATATCACACAGAGGAATATGAAGGGTCTGTCTGCCTCTGGGCCTAACACAGTTTTCTCCCTGTTCAGATCTCTGCAGATTGTTGCCGAGAGAAGACACTTGGCATTCGAGTGGAAATCGGACCTCTAATCCAAGCATATTGCTTGCTATTAATCGCCAAAACAGGACTGCCAACGAGGAATGTATTTGCATATGTTTGCAAAAGCTGCATCACTGAAAACTTAACCTGGAGACTCTCTACCTTTGGACGCCCCTGGGGTGGAGAGCCAAGGGTGTGGCAGTAGTCCAGCTTTTGAAACTTAGGTATTTTTTAATCTTTCCCCTCAAGAACTTTTTTTTAAAGAAATGGATTTGCCATTTTTCTTAATTTGCAGGTCTGCTTTGGTGGCTTTGTTTGCAGGGACAAGGCCCACACCTGTGCCTCTCCTATTGACCCTTACTTTTCAATTCAAAGAATCTATTTAAGAATTTAATATATGAGGTTTTCTTTGATTCTTCCTCAGTTCTACTCAGATTCAGAGGAAAAAAAGTTACTGGAATAAAGTGAACAGGGACTCATTTGTCTGTGCCTGACTTTACAGAATGAACAGATTTTTTTTTTTTTCCCTCCATATTGGATTTTTTCAGGTGGATTGATGACAGGCGAACAAGGTTCCCATTTCAGGTGCTCAGCAGGGCACCCTGAGCTCCTGTGTCGGGTCCCCCGAGGCTGTCCTTGGGATGGGCGGTTTGCTAGAGGGACTCCCAGACAAACTGCTGGACTCACAGTCACAGTTTATTACCGTGACAAGATGCAGATTAAAATCTGCAAAGAAAAAAGGTGTAGAGGGCAGGTACAGGGAGATCAGGAGTGAGCGTCCAGGGATCCTCACCCAGTGGAGGCTTACGGGCATGCTTAATTCTACCAGCCACGACAGGTGACAGGTATTGCCACCAGGAAAGCTCACCTGAGCCTTGGTGTGTGGCGTTTTTATTGGGCATCAGTCGTAGGCATGGGGCACTCATATGACTGACCTCAAGTACTCCGTCTCCAGCCCCTGCAGAGGTCAAGTGATCTGGCCTGATCCCAGGCCCCATCATAAATCACATTGTTAGCATAGACCATCAGGCCTGGTGTGGCCCAGGGTCCCTGTTATGCAAAGACACTTTTATTAGACAGGATATCTCAAAGGCTTAGAGATCATCTCTCAAGAGCTGGTCAAGGGCCAGTGTTTTCTTTGGCACATACAGGATGTGAACAGTCCCAGCCTGCTGGGCCCCAAAATGCTGCACGGCCCCCAGATGCTGAGGGACCAGCTGGGCCCAGAGCAGTTTCTCGTCTTTAAGGGTTAAAGTGTTTTATCCACCCTCCCTTGCTTTGCAGGCTTTGGGGAGGCAGTGACTCCCAGTGGTTTGGAGCATAGATTTTTGGAGTCAGGCCTAAGAACTTACTGGCTGTGTGGCTTGGGGCTTCATGTCTTCATCTGTAAAATGGGAAAGGTAAAACTTCAGGGGTTTATTGGGAGGGGCTGATGGTTGACCTAGGCAGTGGGGCCTGGTGTGCAATGAGCCTGCAGTGCGAGGCAGCTCTGGTCTCTCCCGGTCTTGGAACTGCGGTGGGGGGAGCTGATGGAGCTCTGAACACGGGAAGCTCATGGTCACCGCTCATCGGGGAGCAGAGCACACCCAGCCTTATTCGGCGTTCCACTCGTCTGTTGCTGTAGAACCGGCCAGCCCCATGCTTAGTGACTTACCACAGTGTATTGTTAAATCTCTCCATTCTGGAAGTCAGCCGGAGGGAGCTGGGTGGTTCTCACAGTCAGAGGGTGGCTGGGACTCCTGTCTTCCGAAGGCTTCTTCATTCCCACATCTGGTGCTGGGCCCAGGTGGCTGGAGCGTCAAGAGGCTTTCCTGGGCTTCTCTGTCGCATGGCCTTGTCCACGTGGCTAGCCTGACAGCATGGCGGCCTCAGGACAGCCAGACTTTTTCCATGGGGGCTGGCTTCTCCCAGAGCAGGCGTTGCCAGAGGCCGGAAGCACCGGAAGAGCCAGTCAGTTAAGGGATAAGCCTGGCCCAGTGTCACCGCCACTGAGTTTGTCCTAGTCCTAGGGGCCCCCCCGCCATGTTCAAGAGAACAGAGAAATTCCTCCTCTTGGAGGCGCAGAGGCAAGGGCACAATGCAGAAGTGCAGGTGGGGGCGAGAGGCAGTTGTGGCCGTCTTGGGACAACCCAGCACGGTCATCATCAAAACCAGTTTATCCGCCTCCCCCGCAGGGTCATCAAATAACATAGGAATTCATCAGATTATGAGATTTCTCTCTGGGAAATGCAACGTTAGCCAAACGTTCCCTTTCTTCAACGGGGTGCAGACTAAAGACATCTCTTTACTGTTTAAAGCACGGTGATTCCAGACCCCCAAAAGGCTTGGTCATCAAGAAACCCAGGCTTTTTGGTTTCCCCAGACTCTGCCTTGGGAGCAGGAACAGTTCTTCCCACTGATGGAGCTACTCCAGGCCTCCTGAAGCCCCAAATCTGGGTCAAGAACCAAGAAGACATCTTTTACCCCGTCCTCATTCTCTCTTCTCAAGGAACACTTTTCAGGACTATTAACAGAGAATCCCATTCCTTTGGGTGAAAGCCCTTGACCCACCCACTAGGGCTGGCCCCTGACCAAGTGCCCTCCACCAACTTAAGCCCGTTCACAAGTGTGGATTATTCTGATCTGACCTTGTTTCCATGGTAACAGCTGGTATTTTCAACGGGCTGTTGAGTTGCCTCGTTATTTTAAAATAATTATAGACTCCTATGAAGTTGCAAAGGTACAACACGGGGTCCTGTGGATCCTTCACGTGGCTTCCCCCAACACTGACATCTTGTACCAACTGCAGTGTCATATCAAAACCAGGGAATTGACCATAACGCAGTGCTGTTAACTAGCCTACAGACCACAGGCCTGGTTCCATTTTCACTATTTTGTGCAGAGGTGTGTGTGTGTGTGTGTGTGTGTGTGTGTGTGTTCAAGAGTTTCATCCCCTTTCAGTGGCAGACCCTTCCATATCCGCCCCCCCTCCCAGGACACACAAAGTCACATACAAAAGCTTAATCTAAGAAACAGAAATGGTGCTTCTGATGAGAACACCATCCCCGTCCCAAGCCCCCGGTAACTTCCCTTTGAAGTACTTACTCATGGTCAAGGTTTTGCATTAATGTACCTGGTGATTTGATTCAAGTTGGTCTTACTGATTCAAGTTAGTCTTACTGGATTCAAGTTGGTCTTACTGGACCGGACACTGTGTGAGTGCAAGAACCATTATTCCTCATTGCTCCCCATTTACCACTGGTCACAGGCTGGGAAAGCAAGCGACCAAGCAGCCCCAGTGGTCCTCACCTCCAGGGGCTCACACCCCTTTTGTACGCTGTCCCTTTCCACTGAACAGGGATAGGGTTTCGGGTTGATACAGGACTCATGGTTAAATTTGAATTTCAGATAAAACAGTAATTTTTCAGTCTTTTACAGTATTTCATGGGACATACGAAAAACTTATTTGTTGTTTATGTGAAATTCAAGTTTAACTGGGAAACCTGTATTTTTGCTTGCTAAATCTAGCAACTCCCAGGAGGGCTGGCTGTGCAGCGATAGGATATTAGGGACATGGAGGGTGTGACTTCCTTGTTGTGGCTTCAACCTCGTTCCTCTTTTTTTTTGAGAGAGAGAGAGATTGATTGAGTGCGTGAGCTGGGTAGGGGCAGAGGGCGAGGGAGAGAGAATCTGAAGCTGACTCCTCGCCCAGCAAGGAGCCTGACACGGGGCTCGACCCCAGGACCCTGAGATCATGACCTGAGCTGAAACCAAGAGTCGGATGCTTAACTGACTGAGCTGCCCAGGCGCCCCTGCCTTGCTGCTCTCTTAGTCACTCGCGCTCGGGGAGTCCAGTCATATGTCATGAGGACACTCAGCAGCCGTAAGTAAAGGTTCACGTGGCAAGTTCCCGAGGCCTCCTGCTGACAGCCAGCACCGGCCTGCCAGTTGTGTGAGCGAATCGCCTAGGAAGCGGATCAGCCAGCCTTGGTCAAGCCTGCAGGTAACTGCGGTCCCAGCTGACTTCTTGACTGCAACCCCAAGAGAGATCCCGGGTCCGGAGCAGCACGTGAGTCAGCAGCTAAGTCACTCTTGAATTCCTGCCCACAGAAACTGTGTGCGATCATGCTCACTGTTGTCTCAAGCCGCGAAGTTTGGAAGGTACTTGTTACATTGCAGTAGGTAATGCCGAGGAGCTCCAGTTATTTGTGAATGAGTGAAGGAACCAGTGAATGAATGAGCGATGAATGACTGATGAAGGCTGTGGTTCCTCCCCTCCTCTGCGCGCTTGTGAGGGCCCTCGCCCGACAGATGACACCCAGGCCTGTGGATCCTTGCGTGCCAGGGTAGAGTCTTCACAAACTCTTGAAAGATAAGTAAGGTATCAACCATCTGTATGAAACATTTCAAGGGAAACCAGATTAGCTAATCTCAGCTCATCTGGATTTCCAATCCTCCCCAGTTCAGGACACGCTCTATATTTTTGTGACAAAATTCGAACTAAGAATAAGCCATGTGCAACTGTATAATGTCACCGTCCTAGAAAAGGTACTTGTGCTAGACTTTAAATATATCAGCCTTGAAATGCCACTGGCGGATTGTTTCTATGGTACCAACCTATTTAAAGTTGTAACCAAGGAAGGATGTTTTTTCCCCCCCAAATCTTTCGAAGGCAGTATGGAAATGGGGCTGTGGAAGCAGGTGATGAGGACCGGGAACTCGGGTAACAGAAACTACCCGGGAGGTTTGCTGATGTGTGCAGAGGGTTTGTCTCTGCGACCCCGGACAGACAGGCCTCACTCTCTACGTAGTAGCTCGGGTAAGTTGGCAGAAATGGTGTGGGTGCCCCAGGCGTGGTGCAGCAGAGGAAGCACCCGTCCGGACGTCTGAGCGCCTAGGTTTCAGGCCTGGCTCTGTCCTTAAACTCGCTGGGTAGCCTGTGCCTGCCCCTTGTGGCCCGACCCCCTCCACCGCTTCATCTGACAAGTGTCCACGGCGCTGTCAGGCTCCTGCTAAGGAGCCTTGTTGCCTGGCAACCCTTCTGGGACAGCTACATGTCTGAGCACCTCATTGGGAATCTAGACACGGGCCTGGATGTCCCCAAGTCCCAAAGCAAGGGTTTTTTCTGGGCAGTGGTGGGAGACCGTGATGTACGGGTATGAAGTCAGGAATCTACATCTCTGGTTGCCTCTCTTGCTTTTCTGGAGACCGGGCATTTGAACCCAGAAATCCTGAGAAACCACTGATCTTTGAGGCGGAGAGGCCTCCCATGCAGAGGTGTGAGGTTGGGTCTTTCAAATGAAAACAGCGCTAACCATTTACTAAGCTCTTATTAGTCTTTCTATGGCCAGCAGCTTTAGATGCATTCCTGAGCCACCCCTCTTTTTTTTGGTCCTGAAAACAACCCTTTTAGAGCACTACTGTCATTATCCCCATTTTGCAGATGGGGAAACAGGTGCAGTGAGGTGAAGCTACCTACCCCCGTCCCACATCGAGGAAGGAGCAAAGTGATTTGGATCCCTGAAGTTTTACTCCAGTAACTTCATTAAAAAAAATTTTTTTTTTCCTAGAGGTGCCCGGGTGGTTCAGTCGGTCAAGGGTCTGCCTTTGGCTCAGGTTGATCCTGGGGTCCTGGAATCGTGTCCTGCGTCAGGCTCTGTGCTCAGCAGGAAGTTGGCTTTTCCTCCCTCTGCCCCTCCCCCCACTCATGCTCTCTCTCTCTCTCTCTCTCTCTCTCTCTCTCTCTAATAAATAAAATCTTGGAAAAAAAAATTCTAAGTACAGAGAGAACCTTTTTTTTCCCTTAATAACTTGAGGCTAAGTTGCCTACTTGATGTCCTATCACCCCCCAAATGTAGTATTTCCAGCAAACAAAGACATTTTCCAGTGTAACCACAGGACATCCAGCAGAATCAGAAGATTAACATCGACACATCACCACCATGGAAACCTCAGACCACGTTTAAATTTTGCCAGTTGTCCCCATAACTTCCTTTATAGCAGAAAGTTCTAGTTCAGAATCATGTGCTGCATTTAGCTGTCACATCTCCTTAGACTCCTTCGGTCTGGAGCACTTTCAGGGTCTGTCTTTGATTTTCATGACTTGGGCACTTTTGAAGATCACAGGCCAGTTGTTTGGTAGAACTTCTCTTTATTTGGGTTTGTCTTAGGTATGTATCCTCATGATTCCATTCCAGTTATGCATCTTTGACAGGAACAGCACGGGAGTGATGCTATGATCTCAGGGCATCCTATCACATCGTATCACGTGATGTCCACTTGTCCCCATTGTTGGGCATGCGCACCCTGATCATGTGATCAGAGCTTGTACTCTTAGTGACCCCACCACAATCCACAAAGGCCCCCCTCTCCAGAAGCCACATGGCAGGGTTCATTTGGTGAAGCAAACCCACGAGCCTCAGTCCCTGGTGATCAGAGTGATCAGAGTAACTGCAGCTTCACCAAGTCGGCTGTAAAGCTAGAGAGAGAGCTACAGAGAAGCCAAGCTTACTTCCATCTTTGGCTTTGGCCTATAAACAGATGCATATACATTTCCAGGCCCAGACTCAAAACGGCTTATCTTGTTTTCTTGTTTTTCCTCACTCTGCTCCCTGGTGAAGCTTTTAGTCTGTTAGACTCTCTACCCCTGGCCTTCTCTTGTATGAAACTTCACTTTCTAATTTCTTTCCTGAGTACATACTGTGTGTCAGTCATGGTGACACTACAAGTCAGTGGGGATTCAGAGACCATGAAGTCACAGTGCCTGTCTCACGAAGATGGCAGTTAATTGGCTTCCTGTAGGTTCTTGGTTCATTGATAACGACAGGACGTTAAATCCAGATCTTTGATCAGAAGTCCAGGGCAATTCTAACAATTACCTCTTGAATCTTTTCATCATATGGAGGAGAGAGTGAGAAAGAACATAAGCAAAAATTAACAGCTAACACTTCCTAAGCACCTACGGTGTGGCAGGTACAGTTGAAACGGCTTACATATTTGATCTCACCGATCCTCAACCATTTTGCAAAAGAGGAAACCGAGGCTTCCAGAGATGTAGTGACTTGCCCAAGGCCCGTCTGTAAGTGGCAGAGCGGACATGGGAACTCCAGAGCCTGTGTGCTTACAGAGTCCAGAGGCAGCCAGGGATTTCCTGGAAGGGCTTGGTGCCTCTTTCCTTCATTACATCCCTTGAGCCTAGCACAGGGTAGGTACTGGGTATGTTTCTATTAGATCAGTAAATGAATGAATGTTATTAGCCAACAGGCTGGAAAAGAAGAGAAGGGAAAGATTTCCTGGAGGGAATACCTGGGATCTCTAGAGCTTGCCCATTCATTCCTGCACTCTCTCAAGCTCCCGCAGAAGGCAACTGCTCTGTGCCCATGACGGTGCTTATACTAAAGGACCCCAAAGATACAGGAGGCAGTCTTGACCTTCATTATTCCCGCTTTCAGGCTAGGTGCCGGCCCCACTATTGCCTCACGCTATTCCTCACGACTACCCAGTGAGCTAGTCCTATATCCCCATTTTACAGATTTTGAATCTCAGGCTGGCAAAGGAGTCCACGCAGGCCAAGGTGGCTCGGCGTCGTCCACACCTAGAGGGCGCGGAGGGGAAGCCGAGGCGGCCAGGAAATACGCCTCCAGCCATTAGAAGCCCTGAAAACCCCCGCTTCCTTTCTCTCCTCTTAGCTCCGCCCCTCTAGAGCCGAAGGCGCTCTAGCCTTCCGCTGCTGCCGTGGTAACCAGCGCGCCGGTTCCGCTACCGATACGTCATTTCCGGCGCGCCATCCTAGACGCATCCGGGTTCCGGCCGCCGGAGCGGTGAGCTGCTCCCCCGGAGCCGGTAGTTGTATTTGGTCTGCGGGACCCGGGGGTGGTGAGTGGGGCCGGGGTGCGGGAAGAGACGGGGTGGGGGTGGGGGTCCCCGCCAGTAGGAGTGAGTGAGAGGGACCCACCGAGCCCCTCCGCGAAGCCTGGCTTCAAGCCCCCCTGCTTTCGAGCTCTGCCGCGTAGAACCTAGGGTAAGTTGTCCGACTTTCCTGAGCCTCGTTTTTCTTATCTGGAGCGTCGGAACGCTAACAGTACCCACCTCCTAGAAGTGACTTGATGCTTACATCAGCTCATCAGCCCGAAGCGTCTGGCAAGTACTTCGTACTGCTCCGTGCCCGCGACGTGCGTACTGCTCTGTGTCGAAGGCTCTGTAACTCCTAGCAACCCTCCGGTTATTACGGTGTCCAAGGAGGCCGCGGTATTATTGACTCCCTACCTCTTCTGCGAACATTTCCCTCCTTTTCACTCTTGGGTGAGGTTGGGACCAGCTGCACCCTACCAGTGTGCCAGTGAGTGGAATAAGTAGGGAGAACTTTGTGACAGAAGCGACCAGAGGTAGTGAACTCCCTGTCCTGAAGGCTGCTTGCGGCAAGCAACTGGTAGGTAAGAATCACAGTCGCCGTCACGAATTGCAAGTGGTGTCGTGTAGTGCACCATGCTTGGCACTTCGTGTGTATGTAATACTGGAGCACTCACTGAGTACCTGGTAGAGCTGGCATTTGAACTCAGGCTGTGATTTTAGCCGTACTTTGTTAGGTTCCTTCCGTAATCCAGTAATAGTAATGATGATGAACCTAATCTTGGGGCTACAGTAACAGCTATTGTTCCTTGAGCGTTTTTATTCTAAGTGTTTTTTACTTTTCTTTTTTTACAAGATTTTATTTGTGAGAAAGAGAACATGAGTGGGGGGAGGAAGGGGCAGAGGGAGAGGGAGAAGCAGACTCCCCACCGAGCAGGGAGCCCATGCGGGGTTTCGTCCCAGGACCCTGAGATCATGACCCAAGCCGAAGGCAGACGCTTAACCACCTGAGCTACCCAAGCGCCCCTGAGCTAGGTGTTTTTTAAGCACCATCTCATTTAATCTGGCTCACAGGCATTCTTAGAGGGTGGTAGTATAGTTAATATACCGTAAGAAAGAGACAGCTGAATCTCATCACCCAGCTACCAGGAGCTGAATTCTCTATGGCAATACGTGGATGTCTGTTAAGGTAGTGTTTATAATTCCTACTGCCTTCAGAAGAGATTCATGTTTTAGTAGGAAAACTTTAAATCTTAGGGTCTCACCAAGTAATATATTTCAGAAAGCATGTTCTAAAAACAGTCACTCCTGGGACCGCCAAGGGTCCAGATATAACACAAACAACAACAAAATCTGGGATCCAGGAAAATGCCCACGCCGTTTTTGAGGCAATAATAGAATAACATACGTAGTTATTTTTATGTGGTTTATATACAAGTGAGTGTGTGTGATGTTTTATGGCATTGACTAAGACAGAGAAATAGATGCTTAAGAATCACATATTGTTGGGACCAGTCTTTTGTCCTACCTGTTTAAATAGTGTTTGTTCGCTAAAATATGTTTTTAATGTCTGCTTTATTGAACTCTAACTGATTTTAACAGACTTTGAATTTGGAGGAATTTCGAAGGGAGCAAGGAGCAGGGACTCAGGGAAGCCTACTGCTGCTTCCCCCAGGACTTACCACAGACTGTGTGCGCCTTTTTTATTCCTTTCTTTAGTGGCTGGCCATGTCACTGTCCCACTTGTACCGGGATGGGGAAGGCCACATGGATGATGATGACGATGAGCGGGAGAACTTTGAGATCACCGACTGGGATCTCCAGAATGAATTTAACCCTAACCGGCAGCGCCACTGGCAGACCAAGGAAGAGGCCACCTATGGAGTGTGGGCGGAGAGAGACTCAGACGAAGAGAGGCCCAGCTTTGGAGGCAAACGGTACTGGGCGGCATGGGGCTGCTTCCGCCTTGCTTTAGGGAAGTGGGGAAGATGGAGAGGGGGTTGGGCAGATACCCCACTAAATACACTTCGCTCCTGGCCTTACTGAGTCCCGTAGCTACAACATCAGCTAGGGAAGCCCACCTTCCTCTTGGGCTGGAGTGCTGCTCTTTTGCTGATTTAACCATCCGTTGGTGTTTAACAAGCAGTTATATGTATTAGGTCTTATGCTCCCATTCCTTGCCTTCTGGGAGCCCAGACACTAGAGCATGGAGACAGGCATTCATCGACAATTCCCACAGTGGAAGTTTGGAACTGATTTGGGACCTGAGGGAGAGAGTTTGACCTGTTCTGGATGGTGAGGGAAGATTTCTCTAGAGAAGCGCCCCTTGAGCTTATATGACAGCAGAAGGTAACAAGGGTGGTTGGAGAAGCACGAGTATGCAGAGGCTCTTGAGGGGAGGCAACGGGTGTCCACAGAAGGTTTTGTAGGCTGGAGTGGAGAGAGGGAGAGGGAGCATAGTTTGAGAAGAGGCCCGTGGGTCTGTAGTAAGAGGGCGGATGATGTGGGCAGTGGTTACGTTTGGAGAAGACCTTTTGGTGTGCAGAGTCAGCACGGACCTCCAGCAGAAGAGGGAGCTCTGTGAGGCCAAGACAGGGTCCCTGCAGGGGTGGTGGCAGGGAGATGAGGATTCAGGCCAGCAGTCCTCCTCCTCAGCGTGAGGTCGTGTGTGCACTGGCCACAGCTCACTTGACCAGAGCGTGTAGCGAGTTTGGGTTTGTCTTCCTGTCCCATCTGTGGCCTACAGGCTCCAGCCTGTGGAGACTGTGCCTTTTTCACCAAGGAGCCTGGGGAGAAAGAGTATGGAGATCAGCTGAACCCCTTCTCATCTGGCAAGGAAACCTAAAAGATGATAAAAGGATCAGAGATCAAGAATTATGTAACCATAAGATAATAACAGCCAACATTTGTTGGCCCCTTACTTGTTCTGCACTCTTTACGTGCTTGGTATCCTTTACCTTGTGAGAAAAGTACCATTATCATCCCCCATTTTACAGATTAAGAAACTGAGGCCAAAAGCACACAGCCAAGCTGTGAGAATCTGGGCCTGACTCCTGAGTTTGGGCTCTTAGCCCCTAAGTTACATTGCATTTTTTAGGTAACAATCCTCTGAGTTCTCTTACTGCCCGTGGGGATGTTTAAAGACAGCTTGGTCATTGTATAAAGAGAACCAAGGTTGATGACATTGTAAGTGCTGTTCTTGGGACAGTCGTGCTCAGCATCACTACTTTCCATCTCCCGGAGTTAATTTCCTAGGTATTTTACTTTGTTTTCATATACAAATAAAGGTAATGGACTTGAAGTTTTTCTGAGAATTTGGCCAATATTCTAAGAATTTGGCCGATATAATTGTTCTTTCCATTCATACAATTTCTTTTATTGTGTTTGATGATTTTTCTGTAGCAGAACTTCTTTTTTGCTTGGTTTTTTACTTGAAATAGGGTCCAAAACACATGCTTTTTAAAGTAGGTTAATTTTGAAACACGTAAAAGAAAGTTGCATTACCACATCATATTTTGCATTTTTTCCTTTCACTTTTATTGAGACATAATCGATGCACTGTTTAAGATCTTATTTTGCATTTTTCATTAGCCTTGCACTGACAGGGTAACTCTTCAACCATACAGTTGACTTGAACACAGCAGACAACAATGTTCCCATGATGACAGGAAGCTAGATCTGGGGCCCTTTTGGTATAAGTGAAGGTGTTGCTCTTTTAAAATGGATCCCTGGAGGTCCTGTCTTAGGGGTTCTCAGGCCAGCAGAGTTTCCACAAGGGATGCTGCAGAAGGTTCCTTACAGACCCCTGGGGGCTATGTGTTTGCTCGCAGGGCCCGTGACTACTCTGCGCCAGTCAACTTCATCAGTGCAGGCCTCAAGAAAGGGGCAGCAGAGGGGGCCGAGCTGGAAGATTCAGAAGATGAAGAGAAGCCTGTTAAGCAGGATGACTTTCCTAAGGATTTCGGACCCAAGAAGTTAAAGACGGTAGCGTCTTCATCTTAGGCTTGTGACCTTTGTAATGTCCTTGGGAGGTCATGCAGCCGAAGCATCTCCTACAGGTCGTGGAGGGGGTTGGGGCTCAACAGAGGCCGGTTGTGTGGGTTTCTCCTCGTGGCGGGTTCCTTGGAGGTGCGAAGGGGGCAGTACAGTCTCTTTGCTTTCCTAAGACACGGCACAGGTCTATTTTTGGTTCGTATGATGCTTTTCATGGTGCTCTGACTGCCAGGCCCTTTTCCCGGCATCCAAGCTTGCTTTTTTAGGGTTTTTCTTCTTTATCTTTTTCCATCAACTGAACTTTGGGTTTTTTTCTGCTCAGGGTGGCAATTTTAAACCCAGCCAGAAAGGCTTTGCAGGAGGAACCAAGTCTTTCATGGATTTTGGCAGCTGGGAAAGACACACAAAAGGCATTGGACAGAAGCTTCTTCAGAAGATGGGCTACGTCCCTGGCAGGGGCCTCGGGAAAAATGCACAAGGTAGGGCGCCAGCGCCCTGCAGTCGGGGGAGGGCGGCGAGATGGAAGAAAGAGGAGCTGTCTGGGGAGTGCCTTGCTTTTTCTCTTTTCAGAGTATTTGAACTCCGCAGCCTGCTCTGCCAGCGCCAGACAGTTGTGCCCCTCAGCTATCTGCTTTCTCACACTCCAACAAAACACTTGTGCTGCAGGAGAAAGAGGCTTAGGCTTTGTAGAAGAAGGCTCAAACAGGCTGCAAACTGATAGGCTTCTTTTGGGCTTATCCAGTGTTTCTTAACAAATGAGCTTGTTGCCAGTATTTACAAATAAGATAATCTTACCTAAGATTTCCGATTTTGCCTGGTAGGAATGGGTCTTAGCTGCGAGGACAGTGCTCGTGGCCTCCACTGCTCCCTGTCATCTTCTGTCCTGGCAGGCGTCCCTGTCCATGAGTTTTCCTGGGCCCTGGAGGTACAGGAGCCGGCTCTTCCTGCTCAGTTATTTGTCCTTCGGGAATAGCAGGGAAACGGTGTGTGGAGCTTTCTCAACCCTAGAGACCGGAAACCTGGCTAAGCAAATCCCGCTTCGGGGCCTCCACTGGCGCTCAGCAGCCTGGTCTCCCATCCCCAGGCCCCGTCCGCACAGCTCCGCTAACACGTCCCTGGCTCCTTGATACCGAAGCCACCCCGACCGAGCACTTGGGTTCTTCCTGCAGAACCTTGCTGTCTCTCTCCTTGACCTGTTTCCCGTGAGTTGTCATCAACGTGGCTGGAAACAGAGTAGTGTCGATAATCCAGATTCCACCCCTAAGTAGTTGTTCGGGTCACGCCCAGGGTATGTGTTGAACACGTTAGGTGTAGGGAAGGTCCAAGAGCCTCCGTGGAGCCGGAGATGGTGACCCGGAATGAGAATGAGGGGACTGTCCTAATTCGAGACTGCGACAGAACTAGCTGAAGGGGCGGGTGGGCGGTTTTTGCTGAAATGCTGTAGTCCTGTCTCTAAACCCTTAGAAGAAGACAGTTATTTCTGAGGCTTACGCGTGCCGCAGAGCAAGCGGGAGACAGGAGCTATCGAGCGAAACGGAGGGGGTCTCTCACTGAACTGCCGCTTCACCTCCCTTCATGCTGTCGATAGAGTCTGACTAATTCACTCGCCTTATCAGAACCTTTCTCCAAATCAAGTGTAGAATTTAGTACATCAGAGTTCCCATTATATGTGAGTAGTTCTCTTTTCTCCCAGTATATCGAAAAGAGAATCCAAGTGGAAGTGAAAATCTGTATTTAGAACATAAATAACCTAATGTCAGCAACCTATTGTGTGGCCCCATAAATGCTTAGTGATTTCAAATGCCACGGAACCTGAACAGTGTTCCAGGGGCAGAGAAGAGCCTTCCTTCCTGGGTTGTGTTACTCTGTGTCAGGACTAAGGAAGGGTGGTTCCACTGATGGCTTGTCCAAAAACAGGAATCACTGGGATCTGAAGTCGTTTATCTTTTGCTGAAATGTGCCAGGTATCATTAACCCCATCGAAGCCAAGCAGAGAAAGGGAAAAGGTGCCGTGGGAGCTTATGGCTCAGAGCGGACCACTCAGTCCCTGCAAGACTTCCCCGTGGTTGACTCCGAAGAAGAAGCCGAAGAGGTAAGTGGAAGCCGGGAATCCCGGCGGGTGGTGCCTGCCGTTTCTGACCGTGGTTAGTTTGTGCGTTCGCTCACTCGTCCGGTCGGTCCCCCGGTGTCTGTGGCGCAGCTGTGCGTCGGGCGGGCGCCGTGCTGGCGTCGGGCTGTACCGCGAGGAGCGGCTTGGTGTCGCGCTGCTCCGGCCACAGAAGGGGCCGGCTCTCCTGACCGAGATGCTCTCTCCCCCTTTGCATTTACGAGGGAAAGCAGGAGGCTGCAGAGACACACGTTGTCACTGTACTTGTCACCGAGCCTGTCCTTCTGCCGAGGCAGCAGGTGTCTGATTGTGTAGCAATGACCGCTCGGAGTCAGGGGCCCTGGGGCCGCAGGGAGCAGGCACGCGGCAGATGGGAGTGGGTGAGCCAGGTGTGAGGCGGCGACGAGCGCCGGGCCCGAGGCGAACAGGCGAGGGCTGGGCTGTCCGATCGGGTGGTTTCTGTGTGGCTCCGGGCGGCTGTTGCTATAAATGTGGGCCCAGCAGTGCTTGATCTTCAGATCTGCCTGAAGTAGAAGTCCAGATTTTTTTTAAGGAAAAAAAGAGTACGAGTTTTAACCCAGTGTGAGGAAAACAGAAGGACAAGCACAAAACCCACTTCTGTGGGCTGGACTCCTACTGCCCTCAGACCGAGTTTCCTTCTCTGCTGCAGATCTTCCTACAGAAGTTTTGCAAACCCTGATTACAAAAGGTTTCTTTGCCTTAAGACTCAGGGCCTTGCTTACCTACCTTCATTTTAAATCAAAACCAAGGTTTTGTGTACTTAAAAAAATACTTTGTATCGTTTTCTAAGTTTTGCAGGAAGTGAATATAGAACTAGCGTAGTGCCCGCCCATAGTAGATGCTCCGTAAGTGTGGCCTTTGTCTGGGTGATTCTCTTTCCAGTCTGGAGTACCTGCTTTCGTAACCTTCTCATTTCTAAGAGGGGCTGGGTGTTGGGGGGATCTCAGGAGATGGTTTCAGTATCACACAGGCACACTGCTTAGCACAGAACCTGCTGTAAATCTAAGACCACACCTAGTGAAGTTCTGTGAATGGTCTCCGTGACCCCACTTGCTGTAAAAAGCAGCCTTTCTTGTTTCACTGACCACCTCCCTCTGCTTTAGGAGTTTCAGAAGGAGCTGAGCCAGTGGAGGAAAGACCCCAGTGGAAGCAAGAAGAAGCCCAAATACTCATATAAGACAGTAGAAGAGTTGAAGGCCAAGGGCAGGATTAGCAAGAAGCTTGCTGCCCCGCAGAAGGAGCTTTCTCAGGTCAAGGTAAGGGGGCCCTTGGTTCTGGTCTGGGATGGGCCCTGGGAAACACAAGTAATGCACACCCAAGTCAGGTCAATCACTGAACATTCCTTCGGGTCATGTCGGGTCTTCTGTCTCGGTTTTTTTACTGGGCAGTAGCGTGCTCCCATTCCCTGCACTTGCATGTCCAGGGAGAGCTGTCGCGATCCGAGAGCCGGGGCGCTCACGCCGTGGTGCGTGAGACAGACAGCGGCCCCTTCTTCCCGAAGCAACAGACCGTGAACTTAACAGTTCCATGATTAAAAACGCAGTGTGAAGATGGTTTTTAGTGAGTGTGTAATTCCAGAGAATGAAGTACTAGAATATTTGGTCCTACTTGTGTGGCTAGACCTTTAGCTGTTTTCTGGTTTGGTTTGGGGCTGGCTAGTGTGTATGTGAAGCCTTGTCTTTGTTTCAGACATTTTCTAAGGATAGATTCTTAGAAGTACAATCAGCGGATTGAAAATTGGAAGCTTTTTAAGGCTTTTGAGTACTGGGAAAGGATGCACTAACTCAGCCTGTGACTAGGAGTGCAGGAGTGTGTCCTCAGGGCATACCAGCATGGAGTGTTCCCCGTTTTAAGAACTGATTAAATTTTCAACCGCCCTTACATGCATATAGTCCTGGGTTTTCTGCCACTCCCCGAGTAGCCAGAGAACCACAGTGACAGTTGTCTGTTGCAGTTTGGCGTGGGAGTGTGTGTGTTTTGTGCATCAGATTCCTGGCGAGGAGAACCGATAGGCCATGAAGCTGCGCAGGTCCTAGCCAGAGATTTGGAGTTAGGAGAGGCAGGCAGGGCCTGAGAAGTTCCGTGTTTGTTTTTGTCCAGCTGATTCTAACGCACGTGGCCTTGGGCGACATGCTTACTTCCCATGCGGATGGATGGCCGTGTCTCAGTATGCTGTATATTCCAGTTCCTCCGTTTTCTTAAAATGCTCACTTCCTAAGGTGTCCTTGTCCAGTCACTGTTTTCTTGTGTTTCATTTTGTTTTTAAATCAAAAAACAAATAATTACAGAGCAGTGTGTGGTACCATTTAGGGAATTAGGAAACACAGAGGCAAAAATACTCTTTTCCTTCCTTTCCCATAGATGACTAGTTTAACACCTTGATGCACGTCCTTCTAGATCTTTTTTCTTTGCCTGAATATACATTTTTTTTGCCACAATGTGATAGTCTGATCGCTTATGCCGTTTTAGTGCCGGCTTCGGTCAGTGCAGCCGCTCCTTGGCCGTAGAACTAGGTTTTCTTCTCAGCTAAGTAGTCCGTGCTCCGAGGGACCAGTCTGGACGTGCCGGCTGCGTCCGGCGGTCCCCCCCAATCCCCCTCGGAGGCGCGCGCTGACCCGCTGCCCCCACGCGCTCCCAGGTCATCGACATGACGGGCCGGGAGCAGAAGGTCTACTACAGCTACAGCCAGATCAGCCACAAGCACAGCGTCCCCGACGATGGGCTGCCGCCGCAGGCCCAGCAGCCGCCCCAGCCCGGCAAAGAGGCCAAGGCGCCGGGCTTCGCGTTGCCCGAGCTGGAGCACAACCTGCAGCTGCTCATCGACCTCACGGAGCAGGAGATCATCCAGAGCGACCGGCAGCTGCAGTACGAGCGGGACATGGTGGTCAACCTGTCGCACGAGCTGGACAAGATGTCGGAGGTCCTGGAGCACGAGGAGCGGGTCATCGCGAACCTCAGCAAGGTCCTGGAGATGGTGGAGGAGTGCGAGCGGCGCCTGCAGCCCGGCTGCAGCGACCCCCTCACCCTGGACGAGTGCGCCCGCGTCTTCGAGACCCTGCAAGACAAGTACTACGAGGAGTACAGGATGTCCGACCGCGTGGACCTCGCCGTGGCCATTGTCTACCCGCTCATGAAGGAGTACTTCAGGGAGTGGGACCCGCTGAAGGTGAGTGGCTGGCGAGAGGAGCCCCTCCGCTCCTGCCCGGGGTGCAGGGGTGAGGCTGCGCGGGGCAGGGCGGCTGCGTCACGGCCGTGTCTCTCCACAGGACTGCGCGTACGGCACTGAGGTCATCTCCAAGTGGAAGAGCCTCCTGGAGAACGACCAGCTCTTATCCCACGGTGGGCAGGACCTGTCGGCAGATGCCTTTCACAGGTACTGCGCGGGGACCGGGAGGAAGATGCTGCTGGGGAGGGCGGGGACCGGCCCTGCTCTGGGGCTTTCCGTTCACTCACCCACCCTGCACCCGTCAGTGTCACGCACAGGCTGGCGCCGGGCTTGCCCTGGGAGTAAGGCAGAGAGCCTGTGTGCAGCGAGGGGAAAGGGCAGGTGGAGGGGAGAGAAGCGGACAGACAAGGCCAGGGATGGAGGACAGAAAGGACACGCCCCCGTTTGGGGTGGCGGGAGAGTAGTTGGCAGCAGAGGTCTCTGACCGGAGGTGCCATTTGAGCTGTGGCCCTTGAGGTGAGTCATCAGCTGCGCACAGAGCTCCAGCGGGAAGGCAGGCCATCCCTAGAGAGGGGACCCTTGTGACCCCACAGCAACTCTCCCGGGCAGGCGGGTCCTGGCAGGGGGCCCCAGGCCCTGCGGATGAGCAGGCAGCTGGGCGAGCAGGGATGAGGCAGGTGCAGGTCTGGCCGGTGTGGGGACTGGCCCGGTCGTTTGCTGTGTTTGCGTTTCCACGCCTTTTTCTTTCTTATTCCGGAAAGCTGGTGGTGGTGTACTCAGTCTGCTTTGAAACCTATCTGTGCAGTTAGCCTGCCCTCTGCCTCTCTCCCACAGGCTGATATGGGAAGTCTGGATGCCTTTCGTTCGAAATATCGTCACCCAGTGGCAGCCAAGGAACTGTGACCCGATGGTGGACTTTTTGGACAGCTGGGTGCACATTATTCCCGTGTGGATCTTAGATAACATCCTGGACCAGCTCATCTTCCCCAAGCTACAGAAGGAGGTAGGGCCCTGAGTCGTGGGGGGACAGCCGGCAGCAGTAACCCAGGGGCCCTTCTCCACTCTCAGTACCGTCAGAAGGCCTGGAGTGAACAGAATCTGCTGACACGGTTACCATCCTATGGGTAACTCCAGCCCTTTTGTCGGCACCTTCCCCCCAGAGCCTCCCTATTTAAGTAGGGAATTCATTTTCTTGGTTTTTCTAATGCAAACAGAATCTGTGCTATTTCGGAGATTCCGTGCCGTTGCCTGGGGATATTAAGTTGGTTGTGCAGAGGCCTCTGGGCCTTCGTGCCTTTGGCCACATGGTGCATCTGGAACTGCTGCTTTGTCCCACGCCTTCTGCAGGTGGAAAACTGGAACCCGCTGACGGACACTGTGCCTATCCACTCCTGGGTCCACCCGTGGCTGCCCCTCATGCAAGCGCGCCTGGAGCCCCTCTACTCCCCCATCCGCAGCAAGCTGTCCAGCGCCCTGCAGAAGTGGCACCCTAGCGACTCGTCCGCCAAGCTCATCCTGCAGCCCTGGAAAGACGTGTTCACCCCGGGCTCCTGGGAAGCGTTCATGGTCAAGAACATAGTACCCAAGCTGGGTGAGGAAATGGGGAAAGGGCATTAGGTCCATCAGCTTTGGTGCGCTGGTTTCTCTGGCCAGCGGTAAGGATCCGTGCTTCTTGAAACACGGGCTTGGAGCTCCACGAGAAAGCCAAAGACGCGGTATTGCTCGCCCCAGGAGTGCTGTTTGCGCTCAGAGGTGGAACATGAATGTACCCGGGGTTCTGATGGCGTCGGCGGCCTCAGACTCTGCAGGCCCCTCCTGGTTCCTAATTGGTCTGGTTTGGGCTTCGGGTAACATGCGAGGCACTGGTGTTCTGAGATTTCTGTGGTATTTGATTTTAAGTACGTGTTAGTTATTTCTGGGTTATAGAAGAAAAGGTTTTTAAGAATTGCCGTGTCAAGAGCTTAAAATTGATGGATAAAAGCAGATTTTTAGGCCAGTGTTGTCCAATGAGGATTTTGCTCTGTGCTTCTGTGACTTTGCCTTAAAGCCTGGGCTGCTTTTGCAGGGATGTGTCTCGGGGAGTTGGTCATTAACCCCCACCAGCAGCACATGGATGCTTTTTACTGGGTCATCGACTGGGAAGGAATGATCTCTGTGTCCAGCCTGGTGGGGCTGCTCGAGAAACACTTCTTCCCTAAGTGGCTTCAGGTACACCCTCCTTTGCTAACTTTGGGGGGCGGGGTGGGATGGAGGCAGGGACGATTACACTTAATTTTCTGCCCACGTCTGTCTGACTGTAGGAGCTTGATCCCTGGACAGTTGTCAGGTTGTGCTATCACCCAGAACAAAATTGAGCAGTAATCCCCGCAGCCACCACTTGTGAACACACGCCCTGTGCCAGATGCTAAGCAGCTCTTGCGCGTTCCCTCCACTCCTCACACCACACCTTTAGGGTGGGGGTGGGGGGGAACTGTCGTAGCCTGTTGTTTAGAGGCTGAGGTTCAGGGAGTTGACATTCAGGAGCGCGTAGCTGCCAAGCTGACTCCAAATTCTACATTCTGAACGCTTCCGTTCGGCCCCTGTAAACCCCTATGAGTGTGACCAGCGTATAGGACCACAATCAAAACAAAACAAACGGCCCCTTGGGAAGTTTTGCTCCCATTCGCCCCCATTGTGGATGCAAGTTTCCGGTTTCTTTTTGGCAGGTGCTATGCTCTTGGCTCAGTAACAGCCCGAATTATGAGGAGATCACCAAGTGGTACCTGGGTTGGAAGTCCATGTTCTCAGACCAAGTGCTGGCACACCCATCTGTCAAGGACAAATTTAACGAAGCACTTGACATCATGAACAGGGCAGTGTCCTCCAACGTTGGTGAGTAGGGATTCTGCCTCTTTGGATGTCCTGGTCCTGAGCGCCGCATTTCTGAACACGTGAATGACACAGAAGCAAGAGTTTCTGGGTGCCTGTGGGCTGTCCGCTCCAACACGACTCTGCCCCACCAGACCCCCTGCCCAGCTCTGCCGGCACTGGGAGGGGCATAGGGCCGTGAGTCTGACTGTAGCCAGATTCACACTAGGGGGGAGCCTGCCTCTAGGGCCCCCTTCCAGGCTCGTTGGCACACCTGTGAGGAGCTCAGTGAGCTGTGTGAGTGGAACAGCTCGCCACACAGAGCCGGGGTACAGCCTGACCCCTAGCAGTTGCCTCTCCTCGCCTGGCCTATTTTATTTACTTGCGAAACAGTCATAGTGCCTACTTCTAGATGTTCTTAAAAACCTAGAGGGGTGAAGTGAGCCACAGTCTGGAGACCGCTTTGCAAGTGGTGTCTTTGTTGTCTCAGAAGTAGGCAGGTGACTGTCCCCGTAATACCCATCCCCAGCTTCTACCAGGTGAGTCACTGCCTGGGTTAGTGTGCTTGCATCGCAACACAAAGGCCACTGTGGTACCCAGGCCAGCCCTGCTTCACAGAGAAGCTCCACAAGGCCGAGAGCTAGTTCAAGGTCACACAGCGAGAATGGCAGGTGGGACTGTAATTTCTATTTCCTGAACCTTTAGTCCTTTGAGCCTATTACATGAAGAGAGAGTTCAGAGAGTATATATTCTGTTGAACGAGGCAGATAGACTTCTCTGCACTCTCTCATCCGGGCCCCTCAGTGGGCCATCCCCATTTTCATACTCTCTAGAAACTCTCCCTCGGCTGCCCCGGCCCCACACCGCCTCCTAGAGCTGTTCCCATCTGTTTCCCTCAGCACTGGACACTTGTGGCCCTGTATTGTCCTTCAGCATCTATCTGAGCTCCCCAAATGCATTCTAATATCTTCCAGGGCTGGGGCCTCTATTGGAGAAGCTAAAAATAGAACTAGGCTAGGCCGTGTGTTGTCAAGGTTTCCAGTCCTGGAAGGATCAGTCTCTTGCAGTAATTCCTGTGAATCATTTCTCTGGTTACTACCATTAGCCAGAAACCTTCAGACTAATTTTTGTACGAAAGCAGGAGTGGTCTGAACTTGCCGAAGCTACTTGCCATCTGCCTTCGTGCTTTGTGTCTGAGGCCCGCCTGCCCCTTGCTGAGTCACAAGTGGGGTTGGCCGAATCCGTGTGCGTTTCTGTGCGGTTGGAACCCCTCTCCTCACCCCCCGCCCTTCTGGCTCTCCCAGGTGCCTACATGCAGCCCGGAGCGCGGGAGAACATAGCCTACCTCACGCACACGGAGCGGAGGAAGGACTTCCAGTATGAGGCCATGCAGGAGCGACGGGAGGCTGAGAACATGGCCCAGAGGGGCATCGGTGTGGCTGCCAGCTCCGTGCCCATGAACTTTAAGGACCTCATTGAGACCAAGGCTGAGGAGCACAACATCGTGTTCATGCCGGTCATCGGGAAGCGACACGAAGGGAAGCAGCTCTACACCTTTGGCCGCATCGTCATCTACATCGACCGGGGAGTGGTGTTCGTCCAGGGCGAGAAGACCTGGGTGCCCACCTCCCTGCAGAGCCTGATTGACATGGCCAAGTAGAGGGGGCAGGCTGGACCTTGCACCGGAGAGGGGACATGCTCATGAATAAATGGTATTTTAAACTGCCTTAGAAAGAGTAGTTACTCTCCACCCCGGAGATATTCCCAGTCAGGTCGCCAAGAAAGGACATGAAACGTACGGCTACAGAGAGGTGCATCAGTCTTTATACTGAGCCTCCACAGCACCCTCCGTGGCCACCCTCCTGGTCATCTCTGGTGGCAGCTGCTTCTGCCTCAGCCAGCAGCCAGCACGTCACAGCGAGTTTAGGTCAGCAGCTGAAGGAGCTCTTGTCTTGTTCCTGATGATTTCAAGGTCCTCGCAGTCCTCATAGTCTGGCTCTTCCCGAAACGCCCACGTATCCGTGGGCAGTTGTTGTAGCTTCTGTACGGGGAACCAGTGGATGGCGGTATCGTTAAATATGTCCGTGTACTGCGAAGTCTCAGGCAGCTTACGCTCCTCCAGTCCTTCTAAAATCTAAGCAGGAAAGTTCAAGTGTAAATACACAACCCTGACAGTCACAGTAAACCCCACACTAATGGGTGCCATTTATTGGTCACCCCCAGATTACCCTTTTTAAAAAAAGAAAATAAGGACTAGGATATGTTGATTTAGTGCTTCTGTGATGAACTGGAAACTCCAAGGGCGGTGAGTATGTGGGACTGATACCGAGAATGAAGGACAGGTCCTTGCTTCCTGGAACACACAGCCATCGAGAAAGCTCATGGACTACAGTAACTTCCCCCTGCCCTGAGTGAGCCCCTCATGAGCTTCCTCCCAAACGTGTAAGGCAGAATTCACAGTAACGGGGAAATGGTCTGGTTTCACACCCTTTTCCATCCCAGCCCCTTCGTTTACACAGATACCTTTGCAATGTAGGAATAATTTTTCTGTAGAATCCTGGCCGGCAACCTAGAAATTAAAAAAACAAACAAGCCCAGCGTGATTAGGAGGTATGGGAGGGTTTTATCTAAAGACACTGCAGAAATGCAAAGTAGTTTAAAGACAGCAAACGTTTTAAAAAGGGGGAACGTGCAGTGGGTTCAGTAATCCGTAGAAAACGTGAATGCCCCATCACCACCCCTTCTGCCAAGGGAGGAGTGACGGCGGACACCTAAGGCGTGTGCAGCTGAGAGCAAATGGTTTCCCCCACTTTTAGAAAACACTTGTACGTCCTAAGGGAAGGGAGGAATTCTTGGCAAACAGGTCTTAACTCTGCAGCTTGACTGGGGGCTAGTGTCCCCGTCTAACCCTGTCCGCTTTCCTATGGACCAGCGTCTCCTGCGTGTGGGCCTGTCGGGAAGGCCCCCACCCCGGCCTGGCAGGACCTCTGCACACCCAGGCTCACCTTTCCTCGAGTCCTCTGAAGCTGTTCCCGATGATGAGCATCTTGGCGAGGGCGTCTACCGACCAGTTTCCCCACAGAAGGTTGTTGTACAGGGCTGTGCCGCAGTGGGGCATGTAGAAGACAGTGGGCTCGCCGCTGACGCTCCGTCTGCCTTCCTGCGGGGACGGCCGCGCGGTGAGAGCCACAGCGCGAGCCCCTCCGCTCCTCCCGGGAGGTGGGCGTGGGGGGACACATCCGGGAGGGGCGGAGCCCTCCCACCACGAAGTGATCACAGTGTACTGACGAGAGGGGCCCACGCTAGCCACCCTTACTGTGCGCAGTTCAGAACGTGTAGCGGGTCACGCCGCACGCCTTAAGACTTCCACGGACTCCTGCGTCCCTTATAGCAGCCCCTCTGCAGGAAACCAGCAGCTGTGAGGGAGGCACGCTGACACCACGTGGAAACAAAGCCCTTCCTTCGCCAACAGTTAGGTTATAACGTGGCCTGAAATTCACAGATGATGTGGGCCCCAAAGTCGGGAAATGGTGAGGTCCAGAAAGAACTTGTGTTTACTGAACAGATGTGGGCCCCACGAACACAGGAAGCTCTGCTTCAGCAGAGGGGCTTCTTGGTTCCGAGACAGCAAGGGCAGGAGGGGTGGCCAGGGTTACTGTCCCCATGGACTGTGCTTGGTCAGCCTCCGGGCCGCCTGGGTCCCTTTCTGCAGACGCCTATCACAGTCAGTCCCTTCCAAATGTCCCCTGGGGGACACAACGGCCCCTCCTGAGGACCGTGGCTCCACAGCGGGACCCGTGGCAGGGACGCAGGCCCTGCCTCCCCTGGGCCTCTCCGCTCTGCACGCTCCTCCCTTCTGTTCACCACAAACAGGCAGGAGCCAGCCTGGGTCCATCCGGCCAACTCCTGGTGGGCTTGCAATCCCAGCGCCGACCCAGAAAACCTTCCGCCAGCCCCTCAAACGGCGCGGAGTGCCTTCCCCTCTCTGTTCCGCTCACCACGTACTTGTTGACAGGCCACACGCCCTGATGGGAACCTGGGCCCCTGGACACTGGGATTGCATCTGTCTTGGCCTCCCGCCAAAGTCCTTGCCCCGCACAGAGCAGGCACTCAGGAAAGATGACGTGAGTGGAGGGACAGGGTTTCATGGCCCCGCCAACATTGGTGAAGGATTCTCTTCTCTCAGCGGGGCCTGATTTTCAGATTTCACAATAATGACTTGGCCATTTTCGAACACGGACAGGGATCAAATGATCATTCTGCAATCCCCCCAGCAAAGCAAAGCGGCTTGCAGCGGTGTGTCCCTCCACTGGCTTCAGGCCCCTGCTGGTGAGATGATCTTGTGCCAGGTCTCACAGTTTCACCCCAGGGCGCACGATCTACCCACAGCTCACAGCCAGATGCTATGGGTGTGACTGGGCTACTGTGCAAAGAGAGATGGTCTGTCCCCTTCTATGACCTCCCCTAGCACAGGGTAAATCCCAACCAGAAGGAGGCCATGTGAGGCACCGAGACTGCGTACCCCTTTATTTTTTAACACCAACAGTAAGTACCAACTTAGGAAATTACCAGAGGATCCTGGACACGGGATTCTCACCAGAATTTTGCAAATATAACAGGTTTCAGGCCACGCCATTTGTTGTTTTTTTTGTGACGGGCACCACCTAGGCCGCGATGTGGGGCACTGACGGGTCCCGTGACAGGCGCCGGGAAGGCAAGTGGGCAGTGGGAGGGAACGACGGCTACTGCAGAGCAGGTGCGTCCATGGGGCACAGCCTGGGGTCCCCCTCGGTCAGCAGGCACACGGCCCTCCCGTTCCCCTGCCCCAAGCCACTCACCTCGTTCTCGCTGAGAACAGTCACACCGAGCGTATTCAGAACCGCGATTTCTAGTTGGCTAAACAGAGGGTCGTACACCCAGCAGTGCCTTCTGGGAATCTGCGGAAGGGAAGAATGAGTTCTATCAACCCAAAGATCTGTGTGCAGACCGTGTGCAAGACCTACGGGGAACTGATCAAGAAGAATACAAAAATGTACCTGGCACTTTTCCAGGAAGAGAAGCAAAAACGTGAGCTGGTGTCTAGCTATGACGCAGGTGGCAAAGTTCCCAATGCCGTAACATACACACTTCAAGCGGCAGGTTCCCGGGACTGGGGACTCCCCTGGGATGGAGCCGGGAGTCACAGCAGCCTCATCTGGCGAGGAGTCAAGATGCAGTTTTCCAAGGGCTTCCGGAAGAGTCCCCTCAGGGGCCTTCAGTTGCTCCAGATGTTTTGTAAGACAGCCGTTGATGGTTTCTGAAAGAGCAGGCCCCCGCAACACAGTCAGAGGGCGTGCTCTGACCCAGTGAACCGGATCCGTCACCGAAGTCCACAGACCCAGGGAGAAAAGGGACAAGTTGGGAAAGGCTTCAGCTCCTCAGGGAGAAGGCCGCGGGCCTCACTCCCAAACATGCCTGGGAGGTACGGCCAGGCCCACGAGCACCACAGGCTGTCCCGGGTCCCTGCATGCCCCCCCACCCCACACCTGCAACCCCTGAGAATGTTCCAGCAAAAAAAATAGGCTTCATTTATGGGCACAGTTTCCACCCAGAACTGTAATGTGAACTGTGTCTAATTTAGTAGGAGGTACCTGGTAAATGTGGGGTATGCTCTGAAGTACCTACTTTTTGATTATAACAAAGAACAGAGGAACAGAGCTCTCAAAATCACACTATAAACGGCTGGGGATAGGAATATTTCATGTCAAAAGTTCAAGGAAAAAAAAGGCTGGGGCTCTTGGAGTCTAACAAAATACACTCATTTAAATCTTCTCACACGGCAGTGGGTTCTTCTTATCTCTCATTTTATTACACTGGCACTGAATTTATTTGAACAAATCTGTACACAAAACAAAAAGCAAAGGGCCATACGTTCCCACAGTAAGACACCGATTTTCCCTTGCTGCAAAGCTATCTTGAAATAAGACCCCCGGCTCGGAGAGGCTGCATGCAGAACTGGCTCTTTCAGTCCTTGCTGCTGAAAGTCCTGGTGGAAGCTTTTTGGGAGAAACTTGACAGCAGATATCAAGCTGGTCACTGCCTGTCACTGAAGAAGTCCACTTCTGGGAATATGTCCCGAGAGGATAATCATCCTGTATTTGGTAAGAGCTTTACGCATAAAGGTGCTCACCAAACAGTTACATGTAAGAACTAAAAAAACAAAGGAAACAAACTAAATGTCCCTCAATAAAAATTCTAACTGCTGTCCGTTCCCTCCCCGTATTAACATTTATGTTGCCACAGACTATTTAGGAAGAGGTTACAACTGCATGGGGAGAAACAGGTCTACGTGGCAATGTTGAGGCAAAGAGCACAGCAAGAATAGATATCAACAATGACAATGGCAGTGGATGTTGACAGCCTCCCATGCCCAGGCAAGCACTGTCCTGAGCACTTCACCAAACAGCCTCTTTTAATCCTCAAAATTACACCACAGATGTGGTGCACGCTGTCACCTCCCTTTCACAGATACAGAAACTGAGGCTCAGGGCTAGTAAGTGCCAAGACACACGGCTGTGAGCAGGAAGTCAGAATTAGAACCCAGCTCTGTGAACAAAAATCTCACCAAATATGGACTGGACTCCTTTCTTCGCCCACATTCAGGCCCTCCTCCCACACCCTCCACCCAGCCCTGGCCTCTGGTACCCACCTAGTGCCAGACTCCAGAAATCAGACAGAAGCAGGTCCTCCCTGTTAAGAGAAAAAGGCACGATCATCTCCCAACCTTCTCCGGGCCGCCCCCTCAGGGACCCTGCTCCTGGTCATGAGCTGGATGCGGGAGGATGGAGCGCCCTCACACACAGGGCTCACAGCGCCTGCCCTGGGGTGGCAGGCGCAGGATCCACAGTGCGCATGTCCAGAACCAGCCCAGTACGGCCAGTGCTCAGAGAGGGCAGAAGGGTTGCTAGAGGACGTCCTGATTCCCAAGGACCCCTCTGGGTCTCTTCTGTATCCCTGGCCCACACCACGGCCTGGCACAGAGGCCGAGCTCCATAGACAGTTGCCAGACGCACAGATTGAGCCTCTCTGAGCTTTAGCTTCCTCACCTCTAGAATGGGGAAAAGGATCGTCCCTCTCACGCAGGGTTACAGAAGGGATCAAGTGGGTCAACACGCAGCAATGGCCTCACACATAGCAGGGACTCAATAAACAGCCTTTGTTATTACAAATAACTCCAAGGTAAAAGTAAAAGGAGAGACGAAACCAGTGTCTGGGTTTCTTGATTCAAGTCAACTGGCTTACGCAAACCCCTAGCTGAACACAGTCGACAGTGATTTAAAACGAACTTGGTGATATGTCCGATCAAAAGACATACAGTGGCTGAAAACACAATACCCATCCATGTGCTGCCCACAGATGACTCACTTTGGACCTAAGGACAACACTGACCAAAAGTGATGGGACAGAAAAGATGTTCTGTGCAAGTGGGAACCAAGACAGAGCTGGAAGAGCTATAATCAGACAAAACAGAATTCAACACTGTTTAAACACATACCAACATTTGTGAGACGCAGCCCCTCTTGGTCCTAAGAGGGAAGTTTATGGCGATACAGGCCTGCCTCAAGAAGCAAGAGAAGTCCCAAACACACACGCTAACGTGACACCTTGTGACCTAGAAAAAGAACAAATGAAGCCCAAAGTCAGTAGAAGGAGGGAAAGAACAATCAGAACAGAAAAAAAGAAATAAATGAAAGAGGGACCAAAAAAAAAGAGAGAAAAGATCAGGGCGCCTGGGTGGCTCAGTTGATTAAGTGTCTGACTGTTGATTTTGGCTCAGGTCATGATCTTGGTCTTGAGATCGAGCCCTGCATCAGGTTCTGCACTCAGCGTGGAGTCTGCTTGAGATTCTCTCCCTCCCTCTGCCTCTCCCCCTGTGTGCGCGTTCTCTCTCTCTCACAAATAAATAAATCTAAAAAAAAAATAACAAAATTGACAAACCTTTGGCTACACACACCAAGAAAAAAAAAGAGGGGACTTAAAATCAGAAATGACAGAGGAGATATGACAACGGACACCACAAAAAACCAAAAGCTCAAAGGGACTACTGTGAACAGTACACAGCAACAATGTGGACAACCTCAAAGAATCAGCAATTTATTTATTTATTTTTATGCTTCAAGTTTTTATTTAAATTCTAGTTAGTTGCGGCGCCTGAGTGGCTCAGTCGGTTGAGTGTCCGACTCTTGGTTTTGGCTCAGGTTGGGACCTCAGGGTCCTGGGACTGAGCCCTGTGTTGGGCTCCAAGATCAGCAAGGAGTCTGCTTGAGACTCTCTCCTCTCCCTCTGCCCCTCCCGCTCGTGTTGTCTGTCCCTCTCTCTCATATAAGTAAATAAGATCTTATAAATAAATAAACAAATAAATTCTAATCAGTGACATACACAGTATAATATTAGTTTCAGGAACAGAATTCGGTGATTCAACACTTACATAACTGAAGACCCAGTGCTCATCATATCAGCAATTTATTTTTTTTTTTAAAAGATTTTTATTTATTTATTTGTCAGAGAGAGAGAGCACAAGCAGGGGGAGTAGCAGAGGGAGAGAGAGAAGCAGGCTCCTCACTGAGCAAGGAGCCCGATGTGGGACTCGATCCCAGGACCGTGGGATCATGACCTGAGCCGAAGGCAGACGCTTAACGACTGAGCCACCTAGGCATCCCTCATCATATCAGCAATTTAAAACCTCCCAAAAAACCAAGTTCCAGGACCAGACGCCTTTAATGGTGGATTCTACCATTCAGGGAAGAATTCATACCAATCCTTCTTAAACTTTTCCAAAAAACAGAAAAGAAAGCTTCCAAACTCATTTGCTGAGGCCAACATTGCTCTGATACCAAAACCAGACAAGGATACCCCAAGAAAAGAAAATTACAGGCCAAAATCCCTGATGAACACAGATGCAAAAATGTTCAACAAAATACTAGCAAACCAAGTTCACCAATATGCTGAAAGGATCATATACTATGATCAAGTGGGATTTATTCCAGTAATGCAAGGATGGTTCACACGTGCACATCAATCAAAGTGATACATCACATTAACAAAATGAAGAATAAAATCATGCGATCATCTTGAGAGATGGAGAGAAAGCATTTGACAAAATTTAATATCCATTCATGATCAAATTCTCAACAGAGTGGGTATAGTGGGAACATACCTCAACGTGATAAAGGCCAAATATGACAAGCCCACATCCAATAGTGAAAAGTTTCAGCTGTTACTATTTCCTCTAAGATCCTCTAAGTTAGGAACTTTCCTAATCTTTCCTAGCCATTTTTATTCAACATAGTATTGGAAATCCTAGGCAGAGCAATTACGCAAGAAAAATAAACAAAAGGCATCTAAACTGGAAAGAGGTAAAACTGTCACTATTTGCAGATGACATATAAGGAAAACCTTAAAGACTCCACTGAAAAACTGCTTGAACTAAAGATTGAATTCAGTAAAGGTATAGGATACAATTATCAATACACAAAAATCTGTTGTGTTTCTATACACTAATAACGAACTATCAGAAAATGAAATTAGGAAGATGATCCCACCTGAAGTTGCATCAAAAAAAGAATAAAATACCCAGGAATAAACTTCACCAAGGAGGTGAAAGCCTATATACTGAAGACTATAAGAAGTTAAGGAAAGAAACTGAAGACAACACACGTAAATGGAAAGATATTCCATGCTCATGGATTAGAAGAATTAATAGTGTTAAGTTGTCCATACTTCCCCAAACCATCTACAGATTCAATGCAATTTCTATCAAAATTCTAATTCCATTTTTCACAGAAATAGAACAAAGGATCCAAAAATTTGTATGAAACCACAAAAGACTCTGAATAGCCAGAGCAATCTAGAGAAAGAAGAACAATGCTAAAGGCATCACACTCACTGATTACAAAGCTAGAGTAATCAAAACCATCTAGTATTGGCATAAAAACAGACACACAGATCACCAGAACTGAAGAGAGAGCCCAGAAGGAAACCCACACATCTATGGTCCAGTACCTTATGACAAAGGAGCCAAGAATATACAAGGGGGGAAGAACAGTCTCTTTAATCAACGGTGCTGGGAAAACTGGACAGTCACATGCAAAAGAATGAAACCGCACCACTATCTTACACCATACACAAAAATTAACTCAAAATGGATTCAAGACTTGAATATGAGACCTGAAACCATAAAACTCTTAGTGGAAAACATAGGGGAAAAGCGACTTGACGTAGGTCTTGGTAGTGATTTTTTTAACCTGATACCAAAAGTAAAAGCAATAAAGAAAAGTGTGGGACTACATCAAACTAGAAAGTTTCCAAACAGCAAAGGAAACCATCAACAAAATAAAAAGGCAACCTACTGTATGGGAAAACATTTGCAAATCATAGATCTGATAAGGGGTTAATATCCAAAATATAAAGAACCCATGCAAACAGCAAAACAAAGCAAAACCAAACCAAAAAACAACAAACAACCGCACAAACAATAATTAAAAAATGGGCAGATCCAAATAGACATTTTTCTAAAGAAGACATACAGATGGTCAACATGAACAGGAAAAGATGCTCAACATCATTAATCATCAGGGAAATGCAAATCAAAAGCACAATGAGACACCACTTCACACCTGTTAGAATGGCCATTATCAAAAAGATAAGAAATGATAAGTGCTGGTGAAGATGTGGAGAAGAGGAAAACCCTTGTGCACTGCTAGTGGGAGTGTAAATTGGTGCAGCCACTACGGAAAACAGTATAGAAGTTCCTCAAAAAAATTAAAAATAGAACGACCATGTGATCCAGCAATTCCCTTTCTGAGTATTTATCTGAGGAAAATGAAAACACTAACTCAAAAAGGTGTATGCACCCCTTTGTTTACTGCAGGATTATTTACAATAATGAAAACACAGAAACAACCTAAGTGCCCATCAGTGGATGAAAGGATAAAGAAATTGTGGTAGATACACACAATGGAATACTACTCAGCCATAATAAGAATGAAATCTTTCCATTTCCAACATGGATGGACTTTGAAGGCATTATGCTAAGTAAAACAGGTCAGACTGAGAAAGACAAATACTATAACTCACTTAGACGTGGAACCTTAAAACAAACAAAACAAGAACAAAAAACTGAGTTCAGAGATAGAACAGATAGGTGATTGCCAGAGGTAGGGGGTTGGAGGTGGGAGAAATGGGTGAAGGGATCAAAAGTAAAAAGAAAATAAGCCCAATTACAGCATCTTTTTTTTTTTTTTTAATTAAGTAAGCTGTACCCCCAACGTGGCTCAAACTCATAACATTGAGATCAAGAGTCGCATGCTCCACTGACAGAGCCAGCCAGGTGCCCTGAATACTAGCATCTTCCGATGCTCAATGTTTTGAGAAAGGCTAAAGTAATTTAATCTATGATATTTTGAGGGATATGTATATATTTGGCAAACTTAAAAAAGAAAGAACAGACTTCAGAGTCAGACACTCAGGTCTGTATCTGGTTCTAGTATTTACTATGACATTGAGCAAGTTACTTCTTTTTTTAAAATTTGATTTATTTATTTGACAGAGAGAGCAAGAGAGAGCGAGCACAAGCAGGGGGAGGGATAGAGGGAGAGGGAGAAGCAGGCTTCCGGCTGAGCAGGGAGCCCGACCTGGGGCTCCTGGGGTATGACCTGAGCCGAAGACAGATGCTTCACTGACTCACCCACCCAGGCATCCCTACTATTAGCCTCTTTTGTGCCTTGTTTCCCCAACTCCAAGGATAATATGAATATTTACTTTTAGCATAGCTTTTATTTAAAAAAAATTTTAAGAATAGTTTTTAGAATTAAATGAGATACAGATCACTTAGAATAGTACCTACAACAGTAAGCCCTCAATAGATACTTTTTTTTTTTTTTTTTCTAAAAATCTTATTCTGGGGCGCCTGGGTGGCTCAGGCAGTTAAGCAGCTGACTCTTGATTTCGGCTCAGGTCATGATCCCAAGGTCCTGGGATAGAGCTCCGCATCAGGTTCTGCGCTCAGCAGGGAGTCTGCTTGAGGATTCGTTCTCCCCCTCTGCCCCTGCCCCTCCCCTCTCTAGCATATGCATGTGCACGCGCTCTCTCTCTCTAAAATAAAATAATTATGTCTTTAAAAAAATCTTATCCTGAACATTTGGCTGTTGCATAATCATGCGCATTGTAACTTTTCATATTTGGGCATTACCTATAGTTTACAAAGCACTTTTATACACATTCTCTTATTTGAGTCACCGATAATGGTCCTGGGAGAAGAATTTGTTTCTCTTTTATAGAGAGGAAAAAAAAAACAGACTTAGAGAAGGGGTGTGTTTTGTTCAGACTTCAGAGCTAACAAATGATCTTCTGATTTTCAGTCCAATGGAGGAGAAAAAAAAAAAATCCAAACACTGTAACAAGAGCCAAAGAAGGGCATTACATAATGATAAAGAAATCAATCCAAACAGAGGATGCAACATTTGTAAATATTTACCTGGCCAACAGAGGAGCAACTAAATATGTAGAGCATATACGAACACACCTCAAAGGTGAAATCAGCAGCAATACCTTGGGGGACTTTCATACCTCATATCAATGGAATCATCAGCCTCAGACAACAAGGTAATTTGAGGGACTTAACAGATACATACAGAAGCCTCCGTCCAAGAGTAGCACATGGAATACACTCCTCTCAAGTGCACATAGAACATTCTCCAAGCTAAGGGGTAGACGAACCATGAGAGACGATGGACTCTGAAAAACAAACTGAGGGTTCTAGAGGGGAGGGGGGTAGGAGGCTGGGTTAGCCTGGTGGTGGGTATTGAGGAGGGCACATTCTGCATGGAGCACTGGGTGTTATGCACAAACAATGAATCATGGAACACTTCATCTAAAACTAATGATGTAATGTATGGGGATTAACATAAGAATAAAAAAAAAAAAAAAAAAAAGAACACTCTCCAAGCTAGACCATACACTAGGCCACAAGTCAATAAATTCAAGAAGCCCAGAATTTTCCAAAATGATGACTGAAATCAAATCGAGCATCTTTCCAACCACAGTGGTATGGAAGGAGAAATCAATTACCTGAAGAAAACTGGAATTTCACAAACATGCAGATTAAACAACATGCTACTGAACAACCAATGGGTCCATGAACAAATCTAAAGAGAAACCAAGAAATACTTTGAGACAAATGAAAATGGAATACAGCATAGCAAAATTTATGAAATGCAGCAAAAGGGGTTCCAAAAATGGGGCACCTGACTGGCTTAGATTGTGGAGCGTTGTGACCCTTGACCTTGTGGTTGAGTTTGAGCCCCACACTGGACATAGAACTCACTTTATTTATTTTTTTTTTAAAGAGTTCATTTATTTGAGAGAAAGAAAGAGAGACTGAGCACAAGCAGGGGGAGTGGTAGGCAGAGGGAGAAGGAGAAGAAGGCTTCCCGCTGAGCAGGGAGCCTGATGCAGGGCTCAATCCCAGGACCCTAACATCATGACTTGAGCTGAAGGCAGAGGCTTAACGACTGAGCCACCCAGGCACCCCTAGAACTTCCTTTTAAAAAACCAGTGGTTCTAAAAGGCAAGTTTATAGTGATACAGGCCTAACTCAAGAAACAAGAAACATTTCGTTAAATAAGCAACCTAACTGTACACCTCAAGGAAACAGAAAAAGAACAAAGGAAGCCCACAGTTAGTAGAAGAAAGGAAGTAACATATCAGAACAGAAATAAATGAAATACAGACTAAAAAGACAATAGAAAGATCAACAAAAGAGCTGGTTCTTTGAAAAGAACAAAGCTGACAAATTTTCAGCTAGACCCAAGGTAAAAAAAAGAATGAGGACACATAATCAGAAATGAAAGAGATGTTCCCACTGATACCATAGATATACAAAGGCTCATAAGAGACTACTACAAACAATTACACCCCAACAAGTTGAACAATCTAGAAAAAAAAGGATAAATTCCCAGAAACATACAACCTTCCAAGACTGAATCACGAAGAGACAGAAATTCTGAACAGACCAATTACCAGTAAGGAGATTAAATGAGTAATCAAAAACCTCTCAACAAACAGAAGTCCAGGACCAGACGGCTTCACTGGTGATTTCTACCAAATATTCAAAGAAAAATGAATACCAATCCTTCTCAAACTTTTCCACAAAAACAAGAGGAAGGAATGCTTCCCACCTCATTTTAGGAGGCCAGCATTGCCTTTATTAAAACATGCCAAGATGCCACAAGAAAAGAAAATTACAGACCAGTATCTGTGATGAACACAGATATAAAAATCCTCAACAAAATATCAGCAACCCAAATTCAACAATACAGTAAGAGGTATGATCAAGTAAGATTTATTTCAGGGATGCAAGGGTGGTTCAACATCCACAAATCAATCAAAGTAATACGCCACATTAACAAAATGAAGGATAAAAACCATACGGCCATCTCAACAGATTGCAGAAAAAGCATTTGACAAAATTCAACACCCATTTTGATAAAAGCTCTCAACAAAGCAGGTATACAAAGAACGTAACTCAGCATAATAAAGGCCATACATGACAAGCCACATCATATTCAATGGTGAAAGCCAAAAGCTTTTCCCCTAAGATCAGAAACAAGACAAGGACACCCATTCTTGCCGCTTTTATTCAACATAATAGTTCGCCCTTGAACAATGCAGGGATTAGGGGTGCCAAACCCTTGTGCAGTTGAAAATCTGAGTATACTTTTGAATCCCCCAAAACTGAACTACTAATAGCCTACTGTTGACCAGAAGCCTTACCAATAACACAAAGAGTCGATTAACATATGTTTTGAATATTATATATATTATGTACTGTATTCTTACAACAAAGTAAGCTAGAGAAAAAAAAAATGTGATTAGGAAAATCCTGATGGAGCTAGAGTGTATTACGCTAAGCAAAATAAGTCAGTCAGAGAAAGACAAATACCATATGATTTCAGTCCTGTGGAATTTAAGAAACAAAACAGATCAACAAATGTGAGGGGCAATACAAAGAACAGAAAAGGAAACAAACTATAAGAGACTCTTGATGATACAAAACAAACTGAGTGTTTGATAGAGGGGCGCTGGTGGGAGGGACTAGCTGGGTGATGGGGATTAAGGAGGGCACGTGTTATGAGCACTGGGTGTTGTATGCAAGTGATGAATCACTGAATTCTCTTGAAACCAATATTGCACTGTATGTTAACTGACTAGAATTTAAATAAAAATTTGAAGAGAAGAAAAGAAAAAAAAAAGAAAATCCAAAAGGACGATACATTGACAGCAATGTCTGTAGTTACTGAAAACTGAAAACAAAACAAAACAAAACAAAACAAAAAAACAAGAACATGTATTAAGTGGACCGACAGTTCAAACCCACGTTGGCCAAGGGTCAGCTGTAGTACTGAAATCCTAGCCAGACCAATTACACAAGAAAAATAAATAAATAAAAGGCATCCAAATTGGAAAGGAAGAAGTAAAGGTCACTATTTTCAGATGATATATTATATGTAGAAAACCGTAAAGACAACACCAAAAAACTATTAAACAAATTCAGTAAAATTGCAGGATAAAAAATACATAAAAATCTGTTGCATTTTTATACACTAATAATGAACTATCAGAAAAATAAATTTAAAAATCAATCACATTTACAACTGCATCAAAAAACCCCAAACACTTAGAGATCAATTTAACCAAGGAGGTGAAAGCCTATATACTGAAAACTGTAAGTTAAAGAAACTGAAGACAACACAAGTAAATGGAAAGACATTCCATGCTCATGGATTAGAAGAACTAATAGTGTTAAAATGTCTATACTACCCAAAGCCATCTCCAGATTCAACGCAATTCCTATCAAAATTCCAATGACATTTTTCACAGACATAAGGCAAAGAATCTTTAAAATTTGTATGGAACCACAAAAGACTCCGAATAGTCAAAGCAATCTTAAGATAGAACAAAGCTGGAGGCATCAGGCTCCCTGGTTTCAAACTCTATCAGAAAGCTGTAGTGATTGCTGGCCTACTGTCATAAAAACAGACACAGATCACCAGCACAGAAGAGAGAGCCCAGAAGGAAACCCACACATCTATGGTCCAGTACCTTATGACCAAGGAGCCAAGAATATACAAGGGGGAAAGAACAGTCTCTTTAATCAACGGTGCTGGGAAAACTGGACAGTCACATGCAAAAGAATGAAACTGTACCACTATCTTACACTATAGACAAAAATTAACTCAAAATGGATTCAAGACTTGAATATAAGACCTGAAACCATAAAACTCTTAGCAGAAAAATTAGGGGAAAAGCTGCTTGACATAGGTCCTGGCAGGGATTTTTTTGGATCACACTCCAAAAGCAAAGGCAACAAAATCAAAAATAAATAAGCAAAACTACATCAAACTAAAAAGCTCCTGCCCAGCAAAGAAAATCACCAACAAAATAAATAGGCAACCTACCACCTGGGAGAAAAGATTTGCAGATCACAGATCTAATAAAAGGTTAATATCCAATATATATAAAGAACTCATACAACTCAATAACAACAACAAAAAACAAACAATGTGATCAAAAAGTGGAAGGATTATCCAAATGGACATTACCCAGAGAAGACACACAGAGAGCCAACAGGTATGTGAAAAGATGCTCAACATCATTACTCATCAGGGAAATGCAAAAAAAAAAAAAAAAAAACCAACAAAAAACAAAAACAACAACAACAATGGGATATCACCTCACACTGGTTAGAAGGGTTAGTATCAAAAAGGGGAGAAATAACAAACATTAGCGAGGAGGTGGAAGGAAGGGAACCCTGGTGCACTGTTGGTGGGAATGTAAGTAGGTGCAACCACTGGAAAACAGTATGCAGGCTCCTCAAAAAATTAAAGGTAGAACGACCCTACAATCCAGCAATTTCTCTTCTGGCCATTTATCCAAAGAAAACAAAAACACCTACTTGAAAAGATATATGAGTCCCCATGTTCATTGCAGCATTATTTATAATAGCTAAGATAGGAGGACAACCTATGTGTCATGGAGGGATGAACTGATAAAGAAGATGTGGTGTATGTATATAAAGTGAAATACTATTCAGCCATAATAAAGAACGAAATCTTTCTGTTTGCAACAACACGGATGGACCCTGAGGGCATGACGCTAAGTGAAAGAAGTCAAAGACAAATACTGTACGACATCACTTTTACATGGAATCTAAAAAACCAAAAAACTGAACTTAAAGATATAGCCAACAGATTGGTGATTGACGGGCAGGGGGATGGGTGTGAAATGGGTGACAGAGGTCAAAAGGTACTAACTTACAGGTATAAAATAAGTAAGTCACAGGATGTAATGTACAACATGGTGACTATAGTTAATAACACTGTACTGCAAACTTGGAATTTGCTGAGAGAGTAATCTTAAAAGTTATAAGAAAAAAGTTTTGTAAAACAAGACAAAACTGGATTTAAACAGATAAGCCATACACCACTACTCAGGGGACTCAGAAAGTACAGAGAACTGCAAAAATCTGCACGGGAGGCTGCCCTCATATTCCTCGCAGAGGCTAAAGGAGAGCTTTGTACACTGGTGAGTGTGTGCACGGAACAGCATGTAAAGTGCTAGGCTCCTCTCTACTCAGAGCAGTGCGCACTGCATCACACTCGGGTACAGGAAGAAGCAGGGAGTTCCTGGGGGATACTGAAGAAGCTCAGGAAGAATAACAATGCAGGGTGTACGGAAAGTGCCTTACGAGTTTTCCAAATCCCTGGGCATGTACCATCTCACAGGTGTCTTTTGAGATCCTACAAAAAGTCGCTGCTGCAGCCAACTTCTTTAATTCAGTGGTAACCTCTGAGTCATCACTGTCTCTTGACCCTAATTCTGGGGGAGAGGAGCACATAAAATTGGTCTAATTTCTCTCAGTTGGGATGGTCCTTCAACTGTTGATCTGAATCACTAAGAAACGCTGTTACTGCGCCTTTAAAGGACTGCAAATGAATAAAGACAATAGTAACAAAAATAGGTAACATTTATTCCTCTGTGTTAGGCACTGTTCTAAGCTGTAAGGTGCAGAGTCAAGCATGGAGGCATGAGGGTCTGGGATAAGCCCCAGTCATGGAGAGCTTTGAAGCACAGGTTTTGGAGCCGCAAAGACAAGGGTTTGAAATCTGGTTCCAAACATTATCTGTGTCTCTAAGCCTCAGAGCCCTATCAGGAGCCTAGCCCACTGAGATGCTCAAACTGATAGTGTAGAAATGCTTAAGTCAGTGGCAGGCACACAGCAGCTCCTCAATTAACTCATGATGATAATCATGAGGATGTCAATCACATTGGTGTTCCTTCCCCGGCGCTAGCAATAACAATAACCAATACTGGTATAATATTAATCCCCAACACTGATACTTGTGCTTACCCCACGCCAGGAACCGTGGGTTACATTTACTTTGGAAGTGGGTTACATTAACTAATTCATTAAATCCTCAAAACAAGCCTATATAGGTACTGTTTTCAGGTCCACCTCTCAGATGAGAAAACTGAGGCACGGAGATTACATACCTTACGCAAGGTCACGCAGCTGGAAGTGCAATAAAAGGAACGACAACCTTTACTAAGATCCAGTCTGTAATAAGCTCCTTACCTCCCTTAAATCCGCACAATAACCCGAAGGGTTTGCGGTTCCGCCCACTTTACAGATGCCAAGACTGAGGCTCGGTCCCAGGGCCGAGCCCGCACTCACCCAGCCTCCCGGATGCGACGAAGCACGACTCCGCCGTCCGCCTGGGGCTCGTCCTCCGGGTCCCGCGCCGGTGCCTCCCTCTCTCGCGGACGCCGCGCGGCAGAGCGCCTTCTCCTCCGCGGAGCCACAGCCTGCCAGGGTTCCGCCGCCGCCGCCATGGCCCTCTGACCTCACGGCGCGCCGCCTGACGTCATCACCGCGCGCCAGCGCTCGGGGAACTGTAGGGGGCGATAGGCGCTGCCGGCGCGTGATCCTGGGGCCTCTCCGCCGCGCGCAGGTACCGGGAGGGAGCCGCTGGCGCCCCGCTGCCGCCCGCACTGTGGGGTCCGACCCCGGAGCGCTGGGCTGCCGGGCTACTCCGGCGGGTGGGCGGCGCGGGGACACTGAGGGGCGGGACCGTGGCCGAGAGCGCCTCTTGGCGGCCCCCTCCGCGCGGCGATCGCCGGCATTGACCCCCCCACATACACACACCTTTGCCCACAAATTCCCAGGAGCTGAGGCCAGACACCTCCCAGTGCCCTTAGCCCGATTCCGATCGCAGTGGTTAGCTCCCCCTTTCCTGGCCCGCTGACTCACTGAGGCCACTTCCTATACCGCCACCTTCCTGCCTCCAAGCCATTGCCGGCCACTTCTTGGCTCCCTTGGGTCGTTATTGCAACTTCCCAGGCTGCCCGAGCCTTCTGTGGTCACATCCCAGCACCTGCCCTACCCCAGGGACATTATGGACCTCTTCTGGACCTTTCAGAGATAAGAGCTTGGACCTTGCAGTGTAGGGCCCAGTCTTCTGGGAAGGAGGGATAGGGGGTTTCAGGCTGCTGTCCTTGATTCCAGTAGCTTCCGCGCCCCTCTCCACAGGAATCCCATGAGTATGGCCCCATAGAGGGCTCACCTCAAGATAATCTAAAGCTGAGAAAAGATCGAGATTTTACAGTCCTCAAAGAGTCAGTTCGGTCCTCTCTAGATAATTCTCTCTAGGAAAGGAGCTTTAAAAAGCTATTGTATTCCTGGGAGGATGAAAGATGGTGAGCAAGCATTTGAAACCCTGTCTCTGGGACATCAAGCTTGGACAAAGTCACAAGAGAAATACAGTTCTGGAGGGACCAAGGGGTTTCCTTGTGGAAAAATTAAACCCTGTTTCGTTTTTCTGGAGGGTTATCCAGACCAGTGTGGGGAGGTTACCGGGAGGCCAGTTTTAGCGTGGTGCAAGGATAAAGTTAACACTCTGAGTTGCCTGTGCTCTGGAGGGAGTGAGCCAGAGACCAGGTAATTTTTAAAGAGTGCAAGAGATAAGTAGAGTAAATGATGCCAGGGTCCCTTCTGACTGAAATTCCATGATACTTAATCATCTCTTCTCTTGGAATTTGAAAGCCACTTGTTAAACTCCTATTTTGAAAACTTGCCCAGCTCTGGAATTCATGTTCAGATTACTTTTGAGCTGTCAAGGTGACAGTTCCTTAATTTGGGTTCCATTATTACTGCAACAGCCGCCTTATTTGTATAGCTGTTCTTGGCACACAGAGCCTTTTCACACTAGTTACTAAATTTTATCTTCTGTGAGGCATAACTGTTCAAAGAGACAGAGGAACTTGCTCTGAAGTCCTGCTGCACTCTCTTTTTTCTTCTGAAACAATTTTTCAACTTTCTAGAAGACTCTTTGTGAAGTATACCATTTGCCTAACCCTGCTGGGTCACATGCTCTCTCATGGGTTTCTGAAATAATCTATTCCTTGTGGTTTATTTTAGGACCAAGGCACTGATATTTGAACCGGAAGCTTCACAAAGTTGAAAAGAATCTTCAGAACGGCTTTGAACCCAGACAAGCTAGGAATCTCTTCTGAACACCACCTTCCGCATGCATCTCCCCGACTGGGCTTTCCTGGCCAGGAGCTTTTTGAAGAAGTCGTTCTGCAGAGAGCCAGAATGCTAATGCTCATGGAACCAGCTTAGTGGATTTGACTTTTCTGGTAGAATTCTCTTGCCTTATTATATACTCTCTCCCAGAGTTCTAAGACGTGTGGAGGTATTCAGGGCACCAAAGAGCCTGCAGGGAAGGAAGTAAGCACTTTCATGCTGAATGAAAACCAAGCAGGTGACAGCTGTGGCTGAAAACATTTAAACCTTTCACGCCTGGATTTCCTGGATCCGGGACACAAAGGAATAGTCGCTGCTGGGGTGCAAGAAGCGATCCCAGACAAGAAAACCCAAATAAATAGAATGAGGGCAACAGGCAAGTAAATGGCCACCATTACCCCAACAGAGCCGACGTCAGCCTCCTGGTGAGTAGCAAGGCCTGTGTGGCTTACTTCCTGCCAGGCTGCTGGACCCATGTTTTGGATTAACTGAAAATCCCCAGCCAGGCTGTCTTGATTTTATTAAGGGGGAGGGGTGGGGAGACATTTTTTTCTCCAAGCAGGCGAATCAAGCATGTGAGCCATTTCTCTCCAGAGCTGCCGGGTTGTGACTTTGCATTGTTGGAGCAAGTCGGGCATTGCTGGTAGATTGCAGAAAAGATGGCCATGGCCGGGTCACACGGTTGGCTTTGGTGACGGTGTGGGCGCTGTAGGCTTCATTGGTAAGAGACGAGAAATGGCTGCACATTTCTAGTGGAACTGCACCACCGGAAGAGGTTTGGCCAGTCCGCTTCTTGAAGGGTATTATACAATGTCTGCCTAAACTCAGCTTCCACTCAACCCCAACTGGGTTAAGCCTCTCTCGTCAATTGCTTCAGCAAACATTCATTGAGGAATGAAAGCAAAAGGCATGGTTTAAATAGAAGGAGCAGGACTTGGTGACCGGTTATGTGCACGGAAGGCACAAAGATGGAGTTGTTCAAAATGACACCCCAGTTTTCTTTTGTGTGCCTGAATGAGGGTGCTTTCACCCAGAGAACACAAGGAGCGGGTAAACGGGGGCCCGGCATGGGGGTTTCTGATTGGGGCTGACACGTTTTTGAGGCTTTTTGATCTGACTTGCCCTGCACTAGAAACAGAGTTCCCACTTGTCATCCGGAAAGAGAAGGTGGGAGCCAGGGAGGGTGTAGGGGGAGGGCGTAGATCCAGCGAGAAGAGTGCGGGTGACAGAGTGGTCACAGCTCCTCCTCCTTATGCTCTAGCCTGATGGGTGTGCTTTCAGAGAGGTAAAACCCAGGCCCAGCCTTTGGGGAGTCTGCTTTGTGTGTCTTAAACAGGTGAATTATGGTTACATTGCAGAGTAGACAGAGTCCTTCGCGAAGAACAGAGGGTTATGGAAATTGAGAAGAGAGATTCCTTTGCGTGGAGGAAATCAGAAGTTTGATGGAGGGTCGTGTCAGAGTTATTCTTAACATACTGTTAGGGTTTTGCCAGGCAGAGAGGGGTTCAGGGCTCCACTGTGAACTCTCATGAGCCCCGTTTTCCCATTATAGACTCCCTATCCTGCATTGAAACTGTGTGTTTACTGTCTCCCTTTGATGGCCACGGGCCTAGGTCTGGCAGAGGGAGAACACACCGTCAGGCCTAATTTACTGTTCGTTAAGTGAACACATGAAAAATTTCCGGAGATAATCGTGCCCAGCAGCTGTGAGGCGGGCAGCTAAGACATCCCCTAAGTATTTTATTATCAGAGCCTTAAAAGACAGCATCCCAAACCCTGTGGTTGTATGGTTAAGGGCCCGTGTCTCAAGAGATGGCCCTGGGTGCTCTGTTTCTCCTCCAGCTACTCTTCGGTCTTTTTGGCCAGACGGCCTGACGGCTGGATTGAGGCATATTTTTAGTTTGACTGGACGGCCCTTGCAAAATGGTTTTTCTTATCTGTTTGTAGCTACTGGATTCTTTCTCCCCTGGGGCCACCAGAAGGCTTCTCAAATACTGAGTAATGAGCCCTTCTCATGCTGGGAAAGAGGAAGCTGTGTTTTCAAATGCCTTGATCCCTGGATGAAAGGAAACATGGCTCCGTTCTGTTCTCTTGCCAGGTGGAATTATTTTTTCCTTTATGATGGTTCAAAGGTAAAGGAAGAAGGAGATCCAACCAGAGCTGGTATTTGTTACTTCTACCCTCCTCAGGTAAGCGCCCCAGCGGGTTACTCTTCCGAGGGTGGGGGGGCCCTACGTCCTCCGAGTGGTGGCTTTTCAAAAGTATAGCATTGACATTGGGACAGTGTTCTTTGCATCACCCAGGCATTTGACATTTCTACCCTCTTATCCTTAGTTGTACTGTTTCTTGTTGTTCTGGTCTTGAAAGCCCCAGACAGCTCAGCACTTCCATCCTCTCTAGCTCTCTGCTACCATCCTGATTTTCTGTCTGCCTCCCCTTGCGCCCGGGTTTTCATCAGCAAAAACACTTTTTTAAATTAACACTTTCAAATTAAAAGTGAAACACTTTTTAAAATTTTTAAATTTTTTAAAATTAATTTTTCTTGAGACACTATTTTTTTTAAAGATTTATTTATTTGAGAGAGAGAGTACGCGTGTGTGTTGGGGGAAGGGCAGAGAGAGAGAGAGAATCTCAAGCAGCCTCTCCGCTGAGCTTAGAGCCCAACTTGGGGCTCTGTGCCACAATCCCGAAATCATGACCTGAGCTGAAACCAAGAGTCAGATGGTCAACCGACTTAGCCACCCAGGCACCCCCTAAAACACTTTTATTCAAAGGTATACAAAAGCAGGAAGGAGAGTATCACAAGCCCTCATGAACCAGTTAATTAGTAACAATAATTCCTTAATATCATGTGGTATCTATATTCAAATTTTGCCTTCCTGTCTTAGAGGTTACTTAATCAGACCTTGCTCCTTCCATTCCTCCAGCCCTCCTTCCCTCCTCACCTGCCCCCCTCCACTTCCTAGTCACGATCCAAACAAGGTCCACACATTCCATTGCTTCTTTTGTGTTTTAAGTCTCTTTTATTGTGTACCGCCCCTCACCCACCCATCCAGCCCCTTTCCCCACTACGCCACAGAATTACCGAAGAAGCCAGGGCATTTGTGCAGTAGAATGTCAGAAGGTCCCACATTCTGGATTGGCCTGATCACTTCCTCAAGGCCGTGTCATTTCAGATCTTCCTTCCCCTGTAGTTCCTTTACAGTAGTTGTAAGATCTAGAGCCTCAGTTAAGTTCCAGTTCGGTTCTTTTAAGCAAGACTTCTTCCTGGGGGTGTGTACCTTTTCTGTTGCATTACAAGATGTCTGGCTGCCCCGCGGGTTAGCTAATCTAAGACCGATTAGGAGGCCTGTGTATTTGCTCACGTGATCATGCTCCCACTTGGGTAGCTGGGATGAATCTAGGCCACTCTGGCCACTCTGCAGCGGATCTGAATAGGGACCAAAGGCTCCCGCTGCTACCCACGCACGGGCCACAGACTTTGCCTGACAAGGGCCCAGGAGTCAATATTGAGGCCTTGCCAGCCACGGAAGGTTGACATCACACTCTCTTCTTTGTTGTTGCTATTACCACCCTTAACTGTGAAAACCACGCTCAGCTCCCAGGCCATCTGAAACCAGGCAGCAGCCTGGATCTGGCCTGCCGGCTGCAGTCCGCTGTGGCCTCAGCCCCTGCTTCAAGGGATGCCTCATGAGTTCGACAGTTTCAGCTTCCCCTCTGGACTTTGCTGCTTCCCCACAGACCCTGCTCGAACAGCAGGAGTTGCTCTGTAGCCAGATTGCGGGCGTTGTGCGCTGTATCTCGGACATCTCCGCCTCTGCTCCTACCCTCGTCCGTCTGCGGAAGCTGAAGTTCGCCATAAAGGTGGATGGAGAGTACCTTTGGGTAAGTTGGCCGGACAGAACCCGCGCCGCCAGGGTCGCCTCCACCATGAGTCATCTGTCTTGGTGATGAGTGCTGTGTCGCCAAGGTGCTCTGGAGCCTGGGACCCCTCTGCACCCCCAGGGGCTGTGTGCGGGACTGTCCACGCTTCCCCTGTCCCTCTCTGCAGTGGCACCGTAACCGAGTGCTCTCCAGAGTATTTCTGACCTGTCCTGTGTTGCACATGGCTGCTTTCTTGTTGCCTTTGAGAGACTTCAGCCAGCCTGTGGAAATTCTTTCTGCCCTGTGATGCAGGTCAAGTTTTCAACCTCTGTTTTTTCTCCCCTGTACTCTCCACACTTACAGGACAATGACCCAGAAACTCGAAGACATTGATTTATAGATGTTAGTTTTCAAAGAACCATTAAAAAAATAGTGAAAATGACTTCTTTACAGTTGATGGCACCATATACACTAGGGTCTTATTGTCCCATGCCTACGTTTATTTAAAACTGATTTCTGAGGTGAAAGGATGCTTAAGTGTGAGGTGGTGTATTCAGCTTTGTGGGTATGCCCGCCAGCGTTTTACGATGATGACCATTTTCTCACGTCCCAAACCAGTGAAGGAATTTTACAGTAAACACTCATATAGACTTCCTAGGTTCTGCAGTTACCATTTTATTATATATGTTATTTATTACAGTCACTTTATCACGTCCCTCCATCCTTTCATCTTCCGGCAATCCAGTTTTTATTTTAATGCTTGCCAAAATTGCACACACTAGTATACGCCTCCCCCCCCTCCCCCCCCCCCCCGCCCCCAGTACCTCATTGTGCATAACATTAATTAGAGTTCAGTGGTGGTTTGTACTTTTTTTCCTTTGGGGGTAAGAGTTCCATACGCTGAAACACACAAACCTTGAGTGTACCACTTAATGCATATGGACAAATGATGCTCCGTGTGACAGAGGCCCATCAAGATACAGAATATTAGCATCACTCTGGGCAGCTCCCCGACATCCTGTTAATTCTCACTCCCGAGTCCCAGGCAACCATCATTCCGATTTTTTCCCACCACAGATGAGTTTTGCCTGTTCTAGAAGTCACAGGAGTGAAATAGTACATGTAGTATTCCTCTCCGCAGGTTTCTGTCGTGCGTGTGACCTCGTGGGGTGCGTATCTGCAGTTCCTTCCTTTTCATTGTTCACCAGCATTGTCGGAATGTCCGTTGTCTGGATCTAGCGGTCTGCTTACTCACTCTCCTTTTTCTAGATACGTGAACCATGTCTAGTTAGGAACAATTAAGAATAAGGCCCCTGGGAGCATTTCTAGACGTGTCTTGTTGTAGATATCACTTTTCATTTCTCGTGGGTAAATATCTAAGATATAGATTTGCGAGGTTACAGGGTAGGTGTATGTTCATTTTATGAGAAACTGCCAGACCTTTTCCCCAAGCGATTTTACCATTTTGCACTCCTACCATGTGTGAGAATTCCAGTTCTTCCACGTCCTTGTCAACACATGCTGTCCGTCTGTTCAGTTCGAGCCATTCTGCTGGGTGTGTAGTGATACCACATTGTGGTTTGCATTTACATTTCCCTAATGACTAAGGATATTAATGGCCACTGGTCTGTCTCTCTTCGAGAAGTGTCTATCCAAAGCTTTTCTGCCCATTTTTAAAATTAGGTTTTCTTTCTTTATTTAGTCTTGTGAGTTTTTTCTATATCCTGGATATCAGCTGTTTGTCAGAGATATATTTTAATTTTTTTTAAAAGATTTTATTTCTTCATTTGAGAGAGAGAGACAGAGAGAGCACAAGCAGGGGGAGAAGCAGAGGGAGAGGGAGAAGCAGACTCCCCGCTGAGCAGGGAGCCCGACATGGGGCTCAGTCCCAGGACCTGGAGATCATGACCCTAGCTGAAGGCAAATGCTTAACCATCTGAGCCATCCAGGTGCCCCTGTCAGATATATATTTTAAAAGTATTTTCTCCCAGGGGCGCCTGGGTGGCTCAGTTGGTTAAGCAACTGCCTTCGGCTCAGGTCATGATCCCGGAGTCCCGGGATCGAGTCCCGCATTGGGCTCCCTGCTCGGCAGGGAGTCTGCTTCTCCCTCTGACCCTCCTCCCTCTCATGCTCTCTGTCTCTCATTCTCTCTCTCTCAAATAAATAAAATCTTAAAAAAAAAAAAAAAATTTTAAAAAGTATTTTCTCCCAGTTTGTGGCATGCCTGTCAATTTTCTTTCTTTCTTTCTTTTTTTTTTAAAGATTTTATTTATTTATTTGACAGAGAGAGACACGGCGAGAGAGGGAACACAGCAGGGGGAGAGGGAGAGGGAGAAGCAGGCTTCCCGCAGAGCAGGGAGCCCGATGCGGGGCTCGATCCCAGGACCCTGGGATCATGACCTGAGCCGAAGGCAGACGCTTAACCAACTGAGCCACCCAGGAGCCCTGCCTGTCAGTGTTCTTAATGATGTCTTTTGATGAGCAGAACGTTTTAATTTTTTTCTAAGTTTATTTAAGTAATCTCTATACCCAACGTGGGACTCAAACTCTTGACCTGGAGATCAAGAGTCACATGCACCCCCAGAATGTTTTCATTTTAATGAAGTCTAACTTGCCAGTTTTATCCTTTGTGGTTATTGCCCTCTGTATCCTGTCGGAAATCATTCCCTACCCTGTAGAAGAAGACATTCTCCCACTTCCTGGGCAAGCTTCCTAGTTTTAGCTTTTAAACTTAGGTCGGTAACCCATCTTGGATTAATATTTGTGCGTGGTGTGAAATAGAGGTCAAAGGTCCTCTTTTTCCCTATGGATATCCAGTGGTTCCAGCACCATGGTTGAAAAAACTCTCCCGCTTGGATTCCTTTGGTTCTTTTGTTGACGATCAAGTGACAACTGCAGTGGGGGGGTCTGTTTCTGGGCTCTCCTCTTTTCCATCGATCTATTAGAAGATCCCATCCAAGTACCGCACTGTCTTGAAATTGGATAGTCTAAGTCCTCCAGCTTTATGCTTTTCCAGGACAACTTCGGGTATTTTAGGTCCTTTGTAAGTTTCCCTTGTAGAATCAGCGTGTCAGTTTTTGAAGGAAAGATGGCAGATGATGATTAGAGTTACATTCAATCTATAGATTAATCAGGGAAGAGGTAAGCACTGACCGTGTGCCAGGCTGTGGATTACATCAGTGAACAAAACAAAGATCCTGGCCCTAGGGGGAGCCTCCATTCAGAGGGAATGCGTCTGTTTTCTGCCAGGGTTTTTTTGTTGCTTTAAGTTTCTGGTGATTCCCTCAGGAAAGATTCCTACAGGTGGAGTCACTGAGTGAAAGAATACAAACTTTCTTCAGGCTCTTTACACATACAGCCAGATTCCTTTCTGACCGAGCACATGTAGCAGTATTCCGGGGCTCTAGAACGGTGTGATGATTGGTCAGTTCCCTCCCCGAAGCACTTGACCCAGCCGGGGAGACGAGAATGCCATTCATGAATCGGTCGGAGTCCCGTCCAGTGTTTGTAGTGAAACCCGCATTAAGCATCCAGTGCCCAGATAACAGTCCTGATAATGTAAGGGCTCAGAAAAGACATCAGCATTGGTTAGAGTGATCAGAATGGGCACCACGAAAGTGCTGGAATCTGTGGCAGGCACCGAGGGGACAGGAGAGCTGTGGACAAATAGGAGAAAGGAGGGCATCCCAGGTGAGACAACATGAGGAGATACAAAAAGTACTTGTTGTCTTGGAGACCAGCTGGGCTGGACGATGTGGGCCTGGGGCAGACCCATCGGTGAGTCAGTGAATTCGAGCTCTGCAGAGCCCCGGGTGCCGGGTTTTCACACTTGTACTCAAAGCAAAGGAAAATGTCCGTCTTCTGGTTTCCTTTTTTCCAGGTCCTGGGCTGTGCTGTGGAGCTCCCTGACATTAGCTGCAAGCAGTTTCTGGATCAGCTCATTGGAGTCTTTAATTTTTACAATGGGCCTGTTTCTTTGGCTTACAAGGTATGGAGATGGTGGCGAGGCGTTTTCAGCAAACTTGATGTTGCCAGAACACAGCGTTACTCTAGGGGCTGTTCTACTTGGCGTAAATACAGCATGTCTAGCAACAAGGTAAGGGGCCTTGGAGCCCCTGTCAGATGCCTTTGTTCCCCAGTGGTGTAGGTCACATCCCCTGCAAATGTCTGTCCCCATGTCCTCCTCCCTGGGACTGTTGGAAAGAGCAGGTTGCCACCCGCCCCCAGCACGTGCGCCGGGTCTGTGGTGGCTGAGTTCTCAGGGGGCGGCAGGTGGGGGGGTCTCGTGTGCATAGGAGGTTTAAAGCGGGCCCTGCCTTCTGGCCACTTTCCTGTGTGAGGAACGAGTTTTGTAGGAGTAGGGAGCCTTGCCAAAGGGTGTGTCTCGCGGGATCTCAGACGCTGACCTCAGGTGGCTCCCGTTTTAGGACCGCTCTCAGGAAGACCTGTGCGCTGAATGGGACACCTTCATTGAACAGATTCTGCAGAACACCAGTGATCTGCACAAGATATTCAGTTCCCTCTGGAACCTGGACCGAACTCAAGTAACACCCTCATCCCCCGTACCCATTTCATGTAAAGGAACAGAGCCCGCGTCCCAGACCCACACGCTGCCGTCCCAGTGCTCTCTCCCACAACTGTTGGCAGACGGTATAGTGAGACAGTGCTTGAAACGGCACGAAGTATATACCGTAGAGGGGGTGTTATTTCGCTAGTGTCCCAGAAGCGTGGAACTCTGGCATCTGAGGGTCCCTGTCTCTCTTGATGAGGATATTCTACGATTGCCTTGTGTTCTCAACATCAAAAATGCCCAGTGGTAACATTTTAAAAACGAGGTCTCTCTGTCTGGGAGAGAGTGCTTGGGAGCCGTTCCATCGGCCTCCGGCTGCTTGTATGGCCGGCCTGACTGCCCGTTGCTCCGTGGCCTTGATCCTGGTGAGCATCACATCCTCACTGTCAAGGGCCAAAGGGAGACGCGAGGCTGTGCCCCCTTAAGAAGCCCCCGAGGAGATGTGTGGGCCGTGCGCGTGTCTCACTGCAGGAGCTGAGAGGGTCCCTTCAATAGGGATGTGGCGTCGTGACTCTGCCTTCACAGAGCCCGACTCCGGCTAGAATTGGGGGCAGATTTTCCTGGCTCCGGTTGGGAGAAATGTTTGAAGTGGGCCCCAGAGCTTTGCCGAATGGCTGGCTGGGCCCGGGCACTGTCTCGAGAATGTGAGAGAGGAGCGTCAGCTCCACAACTTGCTCCGTTGCCACGGAATTCTGATGGCGATGGTGTCGCAGGTTCTAGCTGCCGGCAGGAAACAGGAAGGAGGCTTTTCGTCACTGCTGGTGACTCCTGACCGGGTTCAGATCCTTCTCTGGTATTTTTAGGGACTTGTAGGCACCTGACTCCTTACAAGGACCCTGGAGCTGAGGAGTATTTCTCTGAGTGAGAGCCCACAATGTTTTCATTGCCTGTTACGGGACAGAGTTATGAGGCCACACGAAGCCAGCTAGCTCTGTGGAGGGGACTGGAGGGGTCGTGTGGTTTTACCTGGCACCGCAGCCTGTGTTTGAGGGGTAGGCTCTCCCGTCCGCTGCCTCCCGGTCTCAGTATCGAGTCAGGGTCTGCTGAGCAGAGACCTCCCTTGTCCCCTGTGAGCGGCCATAGGCCACGTTCGCCACACCTTCCTGCTTCTGCAGAAGCCGCCCTGTTCCAAGAACTTGGCATTTTGCATCGTCTGCAGTTCTGGGTATAGAGAGGTGGAATGCAGACCCATGACGTGACACAGATCTTCCCACGTGGTACCTTCTTTTCCCCGGTTTTGGCTTAGCACCCGTCCCTCCACTCTGTAAAGCCTCCCCGCCTTCCCAGCTTGGCTGGTGGCGAGCATGCTCACTTGTGGCTGTGCTTCTCGCCCTACACAGGTGGAACCCCTGTTGTTGCTGAAGGCAGCCCTCATTCTGCAGGCCTGCCAGCGTTCACCTCACATTCTAGCCGGCTGCATCCTCTATAAGGGACTGTGAGTAACGCCAGACCCCTTTCCCTGTAACACAGAACTGACCAGCCCGGCCATCTCCAGGTTACCCATGGGGAGCTCCATCTCTGGCCAGTTCCAAGAAGGCTGCTTTGGCAAATATCAGGTCGTTTAGATTTGACCTAGGGGACATACTTGTCTTTCAGCAAACCGGGAAATTAGAAATTATGTCCACAAAAGGGTTAGGAATATAAAAGGCAGTTTTGGGGAGATCCACGTAAGTCTCAGCATGGGGCATCCCCAGGTTGCCAGCGGCCAGCACTGTGGGTAAAGGGGTGTGGAAGCCTGCCGTGGATTCCTCCTGCTGCCCGAGGCTCCGGGGCACTTGGCTGTCGCCAGCCTTGCAGAGCGGCCATACCTGCTTCTGCTCGGGCTCCTGCTGGCCTCTCGGCTGGGTCCGTCGCCCAGCTGGCCTCTGAGATCTCAGCACACCTCTTCACGTAGTTGGAGGGCATCGGAGCGAGCCCGGTGCCCTCAGGGCCCTTCCACGCTTGGTCCAAGGCAGCTCTCCTCCTGGGGGCCCGCTGCTTGCACCCAGAGCTTACTGATGACTGGATGAATGTGTGACTGGAGAAGTTCTGGAGGCCTGATGGGCTGGGTTTCCAGTCCTGGCCTCACCTTCCCGGCCCTGTGACCCCAGGCTGGTTGCTTGCTGAGTTTTCTCTACCAGGAAAGAACGAAATGAGAGGGCCAACAGAGAAGGACCTACTGCTTCCCAATGGCCCTCGGCACAGCACACCATCATGCCTTTCCCCTTTGCTCACGATGACGGTTCTGAACCTGCTCGTGGTGCCTCCAGGCTCACTGGTGGCATGGCATCAAGCATGATGTTTTCCTCCCTTGCTCATGGCACATTCTCATACACCTTAGGTGTGAACAGGGTCTCATTGTGAAAAACAAAAAACAACAAAGAAAAAACTGAACCAAGACAGAAACACACAGAGCGCAGTTCCCAAGTTTCTCTGAGCCCAGACTCACTGTTAGCAGGTGGAGGCACGTCCTTCGCTTTTCCCTGTGTTTCTGGCACATCAACGGACATTGCTTCTGTTTATTTTTGCCGCATCCGTAAATGGGATCACAGGGCTCCTCAGCGTGTACGGTAGAGATTTCTCTGTCAGTCCATGCTGGTCTACTTCATTCTTAGAATCGCCACACACCTTTTGGTGTTAAGGCTGTGCCATGATTTCCTTAATTACTCTCTGTTCGATGGGCATTTGCGGGGTTTACCCATTTCTGTAATGATTTTGCCATTTTTTCGATAATCAATACTCTTCAGCATGCATCTTGGTACAAGGCAGATCAGAGGGTTTGGACATTTTGAAGTTCGGTAGGAATGGCCAGAGTGCCCTCCATAAAGGGCTTTGCCAATTGAAACTGCCACCGGCTGTGTCCCCAAGATCTTTTTTTTTAAAAAATATTTTATTTATTTATTTGAGAGGGAGAGCAGAGCAGGGAGCCTGACACAGGGCTCAATCCCAGGACACTGGGATCATGACCTGAGCCGAAGGCAGACACTTAACCGACTGAGCCACCCAGGTGCCCCCCCCGCCAAGATCCTCACCAGTTAGGGTGTTAGGAATCTTTCCAATTCAGAGTCCTATGATGTATTTTGTCTCATGGTGTTTTTGTTCCTGTGACCTAGGATTGTTAGCACCCAGCTCCCACCCTCCCTCACGGCCAAGGTCCTGATTTGCCCAGCTGCATCTCGGCACCAGGTATTGTAAAGCCCCCTCACCCAGCTGGGACACTTTGTCCAGAGCGTCTATTTTTAAGCAAAAAAATAGAATTTTATATAATGCAATTTCAAAGTATTTTTTTAAATGCATAAACTTAAAGGAAAATATGCCTCAGATTAACAGTATTAGCTTGTGGGTGAGGGAATCATGTGATTTTTTGGGGGGGGAGAGGGGAATTACATAGAGTAAAATTATATAACTTATAATTATATGTAAAATATGAATTTTTTAAAAAGTCCCTAAAAAAGAAAGAAGGCCACATCATTTCATAGGAGTGCAAGCCATGCTGGCTAGAAGAGTTTTTGGTTTTTGTTTTGGTGGCTTATTTTAGAACCTTTGGTTGAACTGTCTGGAAAGCTCTTTTGAGAAAATTCCTAATTTGGGAGAAAATTAGGACTGTCACCTCGATTGTGAATCGGAATAAGCCAGAGAGCCTCTTGCATAACCTTTGGTTTAGGTCAGATCCTTTATCACAAGGGTCACGGGGCGTTCACATACCTGTTGAGCTGGTACGTTCCACACCTGGGCTGTGGCAGGTGCAGGGATATGGTGACAGATGTGTTCTCCGGAGGCGTAAAAGGTTAACAGAAATCCTCACTTTCCTTCCCAGAGGGAGGGAAACAGCAATCAGAGCGTGAAGCCTGATGCGCATTTGGGGGGGGAAGCTGCTGCTTGTGCAGGGTGCAGGTTCTTGCCTGACCCCGGCCGTGGTGGTGAGCAAGCAGCTCAGGGGAGCTTCTGTTCCATCTGCTTTGCTGCTGGCGTGCGGTGGGGGCCAACATTCTGGGCCTGGCTAAGTTTCCCGAACAGATGGCCCGGCGCAGTCATGATTGGGTCGGGAGGAGAAAGCGGTCCCCGGCGCCAACTTCTGTGTGTGTTTATTTGCAGAGAAGACCTGCAGGAGGGGGTGGCCCGCAGGAACGGGGTGAGTGGCAAGGTGCCTCACTACATCTTGAGAACGCGGTCTGCTATGCTGCCTGTCCCCTACACAAGTCATGGGAGAGGTCAAGCAGTCCCATGGGTTATCTCATCTGTTCATAGATTAGGAGAACAGACGAGAGCTTTAAGGACAAAGTTAGCCATCAGAATCCTGATCGTAAGGCTCATGATTTTAGATGTACCTTCTAAATCCCTGTTTTCAGATGCTCCCTCCCTCATTGTTACGAGGCTGCTCAAACTAAGTCCAGGGGATCCTGGTTAGGAGGGGCTAAGATAAATGGCAGCGGCCAGAAAGACCTTCTGCAGGATGTGGAGGTGTCCCTGAGACGGTTATTTTGTTTTATTTTGAAGCCCAAGTTAGGGCAGATCCCTGTTGTCGGTTGGAAGTGCTTTTTTCCAGCTTTTATCTGTTTTTGTTTTTGTCTTTTTTTAAGTGCCACTAGATTTTCTTCCCCCCAAAAGTCACTTTTCTCCACAGCGAGGAGTAAAGCTGCCCGTGAGGGCTCCTTGCTTGCTGGGCACGGAAACGGTAGCTATGGGTTCATGTCTTTTGTTCTGGGCTGAGGAGCATGTCAGAGCGCTCCTCTCTGAGCAGGCGTGTGGGTTGGATGCGTCCCCCCAAAGTGCGGTGACTGCCCCTCCATCTTCCCCAGCCTAGGGCTGAGCCCTCTCCGTGTTGCTTTGTGATTCCAGGAGCGGCGCTCCCCCCGAATGTCCGGATCATGCCTGTGTTCCTGACCAAAGAGGAGGCCACCAGTCTCCACGAGTTCCCGAGGGAGCAGGCAACGAGGTACCGGAGCCACAGGGGTTCCTGGTAGACCGTGCTGGAGGGACTCCCTCAAGTGGGTGTATGCACACAAGCCCCTGGACATCCTAGCCTTCCGTATGCCATATTCCCCGTGCTCTGCCGTGGAAGGAGCATCTGGGACTCGAGCATGTAGAACAGGCACCTGGCATCGTGAGACGGCTGTGGGTTTCAAGTCCCAGATCTGTCACCTGTCAGCTGTGTGACCTTGGGGAGGTCCATTCCCTGCCAGAGCCTTAGGGTTTTCGTCTGTAAAAGAGACCCAGTGATAACCTACTCTATGGGCTCGGTGTTAAAATTGGAAATAGTGTACGTATGGTAGCCAGTCCAGGCCCTGACTCAGCAGACTTACACGTGGGGCTGGCTCTCACGCAGCGGGCCCTGCTGTCTCCAGCAGGTGATCTGGTAGCACCATGTGAAGCCCTGAGGGCCAGACAGTGCCTTCCTTTCACTCCTGTGGTTTGACCACCAAGGCCTCTTCAGCTCTGTGGCCTCGGGCACCCACTCGTCACCAGTGGCCCTGCTTTTTAGGGAAGCGGTTCTTTAGTGTTCTCCAGGGAAGGGCACCTGCCCTGCATTTGGCCGGGCGCCCCTCCCTCACGTCTGCCTTGTTTGCCAGCCCTGCTACAGCGCCGGCTGGACTCCAGGAGTGCTCAGCCCAGCAGCACCCACAGCCTCGGAGCACCGCTGCCCCGACAGACAGTGCCACTGGCCACGTGGAGCCCACGGCCTGGATGCTGGCAGCCACTCCCAAGTCTGCATGTCCTGACATAGCATGGCCAGATGGCAAGGCGGAGAACGGGCTCTTGGCTGGCCGTGATCTGGAGAACATCAGGCCTGCAAAACCGCACAGCCCTGCCAGGGACGAGGGTCCCGGTCTTGGCTACTCCCTGGTGAAGGAACTTCGTCTGCCCTTGGCGGGGGAGGAGCCAGACTTGTCTGCCATCCACGTTCCAAAAGCTCAGGAAATGGCAACAGCCTCAGGTTATTTTGCCCTCCCGAATATGGGCGCCCCAGGTGGTGGTGGTCCTGCCTTTGAGGAATTTGTCAGGGACTCTGGTGACCGGGAACCCGAGCCACCTGACGCCCCGCCCGTGGTCGTGGCCATGGCCATGAGCAGCCTCCTCTCTCCATCCACTCCTGAGATGCTCAGTCAGAACGGAGCCCTGGAACAGCACGACGACCTCCCAGAGGACAGCAGCCTAGCCCCCTTTCCCAGGGAAGACCACCTCCCCAGAAGGACAAGCAGGCCTCAGTCACGGCCTTGCTCAGACTTGAGGCAGAGAGGAACCACACTGCCCGTGGGGGACCAGGGCGTGGAGCGTGTTGGGGTGCACGACAGCTGCTCAGCACCTGGCAGCTCAGACTTGGCAGAGTCTCAGGACGACTACAGTCCCTCCGCACACGGAAGTGCCCCAAGGTCAACCCCAGCATCCTGTGTGGGCCTCGTGCCAATGAACCTTTACACCCACAGTGTTAACGGGCTGGTGTTGTCCCTGCTGGCCGAGGAGCCGCTGCTGGGTGACGATGCTGCCATCGAGGAGGTGGTGAGTGTGTGCAGGCCTGGCTCCTGGGAGCGGGGACGAGCAGGGCAGGTTTTCCCCTCCGGCAGCACCGCGCAGGGCTGCAGGACCTTGTAGGCCATCCCACCTGCTTTCCACGTGCGGATGACGGTCGTGCCTACGGCCTGGCTTGGCTGGGGGTGAGTGAGTCCAGTGCAGCGCACAGTGCTGGGGGCAGAGGTGTCCCACAAAGTCAGTTCCCTGGCCCTTTCCCACTTCTTCCGTTTTCCCAGAGCGCAGGGCAGGGATGCTCTGGCCTCCCCCGCAGCAGCGTCGGGGTGCTGACGGGCCCTGCCCTTCAGGTGCAGCGCGAGCAGCATCACACAGGTGAAGATGGGGAGCGCGGCCAGGGTGGTGCCGCGGCCACCGCCACCAGCTCCGGTGGCCTCCCTTCCCAGCCTGGGCGGCTGTAGGTTGTGTGTGGCCTGGAGTCTGTACTCTGCCCGAGTCACAGCCCGGGTGGGGAGTATCGCAGAAGGCTGTGCTTTCCCTCCACTGAACCGTGGTGATCTGTGGCCCCTTCCTAGCGGGTTTGGGACATCTGAAATACTAACGGGCTCCAGAAGGCTCCTCTTAAAGCATTCCAGCCCCTTCCGCACGCACTCGGGGCAGCGTGAACTGGCCTTCTCGCAGCCTAGGCCCACGCTGGAGCTCCAGTTGCTATAGTAACAGCCTCGCCTGGTTGGCAGGGAAGTGGTAGCAGGAAGAACAGGAGGTTGAAATAGCTGCAGGGCAAATGGTGTCCTGGGGCTTGCCTTGTTTCTGTTCTTAAATCTGTATTATTCTGAGGCGATCTTATTAGCATGCAGGGCTCAGGCTCAGTCACCTTGGAGCTTGCAGAGGAGGGAAGGCAGCTTCCTCTGCGCTGAGCCCCAGGCGAGAGGCTGCCCCTCTCCCGGCCTGCTGGCTTATCTCCGCTTTCCACAGTCTGCACAGCACCCAGTGGTGGTTGCGTCGCTTCCTGCACCTCTTTCCCCGCAGCTGTGAGGGACTTACCCTCCCCCTTCCGCCAGCACCCCGGGGCCCGCGGGGTCGCGGTGCTCCCTCCATCTCTTGTCTCCCTGACGATGCCTTGGTACTCGGGGCCTCTTCTGCTTCGCCCCAAGCTGCAGACAGGTTATTTTGAAGGCCCAGCGTTTGGATGCAATGAAGTTGGATATGCTATCTTTACCTCCCCCCGCCCCGCCCAGAAGAAAGAAAAAGAAAAAAAAATAGCATAGGCTGCTCCTGAGGAAGGAAGTAAATTAAAATGTAGTCTGCATTCAGTGGATGCTAAAGCCTTGATGTCTGCTATTCCAGCCAAGCCTGAGCGCAGCACTGGGGGTAGGCACCGTAACTCCCGTTTTACCAGGAAGAAGACAAAGTGGAGGGTCCAGAATCCTGGCGTGTTCCTTGTCTCCCTGCCCCCTCCCATCTGCTCCCCCACTGATCTGACCCCGGAGTGATTGGCCTTGGTTTGTCATGCAGGACTCCTGTCCTGACACAGCGGCCTCCCTGGGCTTTCGTGCAAAGGAGGGTTTGGTGTGGGACGGGCCCCAGGAAAGAGATGCAGTGTAATGAAAAAGAAAAACTCCTCTTTTCTAAAAACAGTCGGGAGTAACTAACTTTGATCAGCTTGCTGGTTTGAGAGCGGGCTTTATTGATCAGGCCTGAAGGCTGTCTGTTTTATAATTGGGAGAGATCTTTTATTGCCTTTTTGTCCTGGAACTGCATACAAAATACTTGACCTGATTTCCCCTCTCCTGCTGTCAAGAAAAGCAGGTCCCCTGCAGCATGGTAAACCACAGTTCAGATAGGACAGTGAGCTCCCCCACCACTTTGAAAGGGCTCCATGATCATATTATACACCACCAAGGGACCCTCGTGTCATTTGCCATCTTGTCTTTCAGTGGATGAACTGCCACCTCTTTATGTTTGCTGAGGGTGGGGACGGGGAGCTTGGTGGAAGGGGGTGGGCGAGGGGAGCAGCCAGGAGAGGTTGCCAGTGGGTCCGAGAAAACAGTACGCTCACACCAGGGGGCAGCATAGAGCCACTGATAGTTTCCTGCTTGAAACCCAAGATAATCTTACTGACCTTCAAATACAGGGATCAGATCAGTTATTCATTGCTACAGTGGGACTTGGAGCTGTCCGTGTACAGTAGATGAGGCCTGAGGTTAGTGCCAGGGTATTAGTGTAAAATACTTCATGAAAATGCACCCCTCCCCCGTGAAACGGGTGCTTTGGGAGAAGGTGTGTTATTCCGCACATCATGGCACACACTGACATTCAAGCCACTTGCTTTACTACTGACTAGAAGCTGGAGGATCCAGGAATTAGCCCGGCTTCGTGTCTCCTGGGGCTGTTGTGAGGGTCATGTGTGTGCTAGTGTGTATCAGGGGTTGGCAAATGTTTAACGTAAAGGAACACCTGGCGCGTGTTTTCAGCCTCGTACAGTTTCCCGGCTCCACTGCTGTAGTGCAATCACCGTAGACAACATGTAAATAAATGGAGTGGCTGTGTTCCAGTAACACGTCGCCTGTGGATACAGAAATCCGAACTTCGCTTTCTTCCTTAGCTTTTCTGTTCGCCTCTATTTTCTGATTTTTCTACAATTTAAGAAAGCATCAGAACATAAGGGCGGTGCCTGGGTGGCTCAGCTGGTTAAGTGTCCGACTCTTGGTTTTGGCTCAGGTCATGATCTCAGGGCTGTGAAATCGAGCCCCATATGGGGCTCCGCACTGGATGTGGAGCCTGCTTAAGATTCTCTCTCCCTCTGCCTCTCCACCCCCTACGTTCGCTCCCTCTCTCTCTTCCTCTCTCTCTCTCAAATAAGTAAATCTTAAAAAAAAAAAGAACGTAAGGGCAGGAGTTACTTCTCTAAAAGCAGGTAAAAACACCAGTCAGAGTCCTTTCTGCTACATCAGGTAGCCACTCGGGTAATCTTCGGCTCGTTATTTCCTAAGCACTGGCCTGCTGAGGTTAACCGTGCCGCCCCTTTCCAGTACCACAGTAGCCTGGCGTCCCTGAACGGGCTGGAGGTCCACCTGAAGGAGACGCTGCCCAAAGACGTGGCTGCCTCCCCCAGCAGGACGTACAGCTTCACGCATTATGACCGCATCCAGAACGTGCTGACCGGTAAGGAGAGGCGCATGGGGCCCGGGTGCCTCCTAGACAGGGGTGGGGGTGAGGACTCGGGGCCGGCGCCCCCAGGGTTGGTGCTGTGCCCAGAGTTGTGGACGGCAGTTAGGATGCTGCTTTCTCGCTTGGGAGCCAGCTCCCACTGAGTTTAGAATTCGACTGGCAAACACTTCCTTACTCATTTGTCTTTTTTTGGTTGTTTCTCCAACATTTTGAGAGAAGCACACACATGTTCAAATATCTGTGATAAGGTCTGCCTTGAGATTTTGGTATTCATGGGCAGACACTGGTGCTGCTCATTCTCTGTCTCATGGTGGCAACCTGAAGGGGCCCAGCCCCCTGGGTGCTGGCTCTCATGGCCCTGAGCCCCCTGCTTGCCCTGCTTATAGTGCTGGGGGTGGGGAGGGCGGGGGAGGAGTCCGCTACCCACAACTTCTGTGTCCTCTTCCGGAAGCAAACCTACCACAGGCGGCCACCCCCCAGGACCGCCGCTTCCTACGGGCCGTCAGCCTCATGCACTCGGACTTTGCCCAGCTGCCTGCACTGTACGAGATGACTGTCAGGTGAGTGTCGTGTCCCCCCCCCGCCCCCCCGCCCCCGGGTTACTCCTGAAGTCCTGCACCCAGAGCTGCCTTCCCAGGGGTCTGGGCCACAGCCTTATTCATAATGAAATGAAGAACATTCCAATGATTCTCTTTTTTTTTAAAGATTTTATTTATTTATTTGACAGAGAGAGACACAGCGAGAGAGGGAACACAAGCAGGGGGAGTGGGAGAGGGAGAAGCAGGCTCCCCGCAGAGCAGGGAGCCCGATGCAGGGCTCAATCCCAGGACCCTAGAATCATGACCTGAGCCGAAGGCAGACGCTTAATGACTGAGCCACCCAGGCGCCCCCAATGATTCTCTTTAAGGCCTCCTTTTATCCATTCCCCTGCCCACCCACTGTCACCTCCTCTCATGGGACAGAGGGCTTCTGTCTATTGCCAGAAGCGATGCCTGAATGCCGTTGCTGCCTGCTAACGTGGGTCGCGTGCTCACAGAAACGGTCAGAGTGGCCCGAATCAAGGAAGTAAAATGTTTGCCTCCCCTCACCCGTCACACACCCAAAAGATACCCACGGGTTAGTCTGGTGTCTCTTACTCCAGGTTTTGTTGTTGTGGGGTTTTCTTCTTCTTTTAGCAAATAGAGATTGTTAGTATTTTAGTTATTTTAATTGTTTTTCTTCTAGAAAACAGGATCACGCTAAAGTACTGTTTTACAAGTTCCTTTTTTCACACTGTTGTATATCCTAAGCATCTCTATGTCTGTAGGTACAGATCTATAAATTAGTATTGTACTTTATAGTATTTAACCAACTGAATCCTACTTTTTCTCCCTACATGCTTCTCTTATGAAACTGGTAGGAGAAAATAAGGCAAGTTAGAGGGTCAGCAGGGGAGGGTGTGCTCTGTGTTCGTTATTCCACTCAGTCCTTGGAATGATTTGGACAAGTGCATTATTTTTTGTCCTCATGGTACAGATGAGGATACTGAGGCACAAACAGGGTAAGTGGCTTGTCCCAGAGTCACAGTCTGATTAAGGGGCAGGATTTGAATCCATGTCTCTGACTCTGAAGTGCACATTCTGTCCACGCGTTTCCAGCTCAAGGGGGTGGGGTAGGACAGTCGAGAGGGAGGGGTGTGGGCTCTGGACTCCCACAGACGTGCACTGGGGCTTCAACCATCACGGCGATGCCGTGCCAATGCCCTGCTCATGGGGTTTCAGGCATCTCTGCCGCCCAGGACCATCTCCAGCCAATACTTCAGTATATCTTTCCACGAAAATGTGCCTTCTCCGGCTTTAAGTCCAAGCTGCCCCAGGCTGGCAACCTAGATGAACGTGTCCAGTCACGGCTTTGGGAACCGGTTGCACTGGGGTGCGTGGGGGTCTGTTTTGGGAGGGATGGAAATAAGTGAAATGTCAGCCTGTGATCCATCAACCTCCTTGTGGCCCTGTGGTACTCCGCCTTCCTCGGGGCGGAGAGGATTCTAGTGTTGGGATACATGACTTATTTTAATAGTAATAGAAACAGTGGCCACCATTTCTTAACCCCTCACCATACGCTAAGCAATTTATATGTATTTGACTTATCTAGTCTCTTAAAAAATCTCAGGGACGGGATTCACTGTTGTCCTATTTATTTTACAGATGTGGGACTTAGAGCTGGGACTGAGAAAGGATGCGTCACTTAGCCCGGGGCACGCAGCTAGGAAGCCACAGGGCCAGGATCTGCACCCTGGTGTGGGACCCTGGCTCCATGCTTGTAACCACCAGGCCATGGCGCCCCCTCTCCATGGCCAGGATGACTGGCCTGTGACACTTCCTGCTAGTCCGGGGAGTGGCACAAAACACCTCGGCCAGGGGGGCCCTTCTGGCCCCTTGCGCTCCCAGAGGGAGACGCTAGAGGTGGATGGGAATCTCCTCCCTCCTTGCCTGGACGCAGAGATCCCAGTGAGGGGGGCCCTGGTGGTCCCTGACTCCACCCTCTCTTACTAGATTTGGGGAAACTGAGGCCCAGTGGAGAAATAGAGGCAGGCAGGATCAAGGAACCAGCTGGTTGCCTGGCCCTGGGGTCGCTTCCTCCCTAGTGGGTCCTCCTTTGCATGGGACGCGCATCCTTCCCTCTGCTTCTGTGACTGGTTTCCTGTCGCTTTATGTCACAGCCCGCTCTCCCTGCCCACACTCCCTTCACTCGTCCAGCCGTCCCCCACGATAGCCTGGCAGCACCGCCCAGCCCCGCCTGTCACCTAGGGCCCTGTCTGTCCCCTGGGGTCACAGCGCCGCCGTGTGAGAGCGTTTGCCGTAGCTGCTGTTCCGTCAGCACAACGTGCGGCCATCCATGCGGCCGTGCGGCTGTTCCCACCTCGGGCTCTGTGCCGGGGCCACCGCACACTGTCCCAGCGTCCAGTGAGTGGAAAGGAAAGAGAGATGGTGATGGGCGCTGAGGCCCGAACCTCAAGTGCAGATGCTGAACCCTGAGCCACGGCAGACGCACCCCGGGGCAGTTAAGAGTCGTGGGGCCCCCGTGGCGCGCCTCTCGAGGTCCCTGTGGTCAGAGGCCTGCACAGGCGGCACGGGACGGTCATCTCTCCCCCACCATGGTCATCTCTCCCCACCCCACAGTCATCTCGCTCCCCCGCCATGGTCATCTCTCCCCCCCAGCCATCTCTCCCCCGCCCCCCGCGGTGTACGCCTGTTGCAGCCCCGCCCAGGAGACCTACTTCCAGCAGCTGGCCGCGGCCGCGCGGATCTCCGGCTTCCCCAGCCCGCAGGACAGCGCCTTCAGCCTCCCGGGCAAAGCCAAGCAGAAGCTGCTGAAGCACGGCGTGAACCTGCTGTGAGCCGGGCCGCGGCGCGAGGCTCACCACCCCCCCACCCCGGGAGGGCACTAGCAGCTTGACTACCAGCAAAGGGAGCTCTGCCTTCTGCAACAGAAGAGGTCCCTGTGTTCTTTCTTGGCCTAGTCCCCCTGTCAGGAACCGTGACGGTATGTGTTTGTGAACTCCTTTTGTAGCCTGCGGTTGGAGCGGGTAGTTCTTCAGGTCAGCAGGCCCAGAGCTATGCAGTAAAGGACTTTATTCCACTGGCCATGTCATACCGAAGACGGGCAGGGCCAGGTTGTGGGCCTGTTGCTCTGCGTCTGACGCCGCCAGCGTTTCTCGCTGCCCTTCCCTTCGGGGCCTTAACTAGTGCCTCGAGCGTTCAGGTGGGTGTTTGCGTCCATCCACAGGGGGATGGGAGCGACCCTCAGGTGGACCGGTGCTCCCACACCTCCAGTGGGGGTGCCTCAGAGCGGTCCTCCCGGGAGGTCTGGACACTCGATGCAGGGAGGCAGGCAGCGATGCCAAAACCACCTCGTTTGCATTCTTCTGGAACTATATTCAGAACCAGGAGCCTGTTCTTTGGAACACCCATGGCGGGGGGCGGGGGGGGCAGATCTTGGTAATGTGGAAGGGAGCCTGGGGCTTTGAGGTAACTCTGAGCCCCAGGGTGCCGAGTGGGCTGTGCAGCTGGCCCCTCTTGAGTGAGTGTCCTCAACGAGGAGTTTCCCCAGTGTCCGGGGCAAAAGCAAAGCTGTGCTTCCCAGCGGCGGCTGTGTGAAAGGGCGCAGCGTGCTTGTATGCCCCTGCCCGTGCCAGAGGCAGCCGGGGGATGGTAGTGTGCTGCGGACCACAGTACAAAATACTCACCAGAGGCGTAACTGTTTACCGGGAGTACCTGAGACCCCATTTGAAAACTGCAATGTTAATAATTTCCTAACAGTGAACCAGTGTCTCACGTTGACGACAATGTCTTTTCTGTGAAACAAGTTGCCAAGGGCTAAAAATAAAACAGCCAAAAATGCTGTTGAGTTGTGAGTAATGCTAACGTGTCTAGTGACAAAGTTAAGGTAAGGGTTAAGATATTTTACGTGTGTGTGTGTGTGTGCGTGTGCGTGTGCGTGTGTGTGTGTTGGGCACCTTTCTCTTCGCCATGCCCGAGCCGGTGCGGGCAGGTGAAGAGGGATGCACTACATACCGGTGTGTCCGTGAGGATGACGGGCTGCGGCCACCGATCTGCCTTCAGCGTGGCTGGCCCAGCACACCAGGCCCAGTTCCCTTTCCTCCCTGGGGTCCCTCCCGCCACTGGCTGGCCTAAGAGGGTCATCTTCCCAGATGGAGGAGGGTCATACCCTAAGCTAGGGTACATGCATACTGTCCTAATGCTCTGCCAAGTTCTCCAAGAAAAAATTCAGTACCAGCCTCTGTGCCACCCGGTCAAGGAACCTTCCCACGACTGACTGACACGTAACATGGCCCTTTTCGGTTGTGGGGTTATTTTTAAGCAGCCAAACTTTTCCTTTTGCTCACCGGGGCTCCAGAATTCTGAAGTCCCCAGATTTGAGCTCAGTGACATTACAACCTGTCATGTGTTGAAATGGGGACAGAATTTGGAGCCCAGAACCCATTTTCATCTGCCCACTCCCAGCTCAGCTAACTGCCTGAGTTCAAGGACTCTTTCAAACCAGATCTGTTTCACGAGAAAATCGCTTGGCTGTGACTAGGCCCTTTCCTAGATGTCATGCCATCTACAGACATCTTACTGGGTCTGCTTTCAGAAACCTCTCTCCCCATCTACTTTCTCAGAGCTGCCATTGAGCCTAAAAACACTCTTAACATAAAATGCCTTTGTTTCTGAGAATCCACGTTCTAGGCAGCCACATGCTTCCTCTTTAGATCTTACCCCCAAATTAAGTCTTAATCACTGGAGAGCATGAGATCAACACAGCAGAATGCAAAGACCCACACGCAATGGTCATTTCAAAATACATCCACAAATTCTTCACTACAAATTAGGGACCTACCTCCTCCCTTGAGTGGGGGCTATACTTAGTGATTTGTTTCTAACAAATAGAACATGGTAAAAACGACAGTATGACTTCTGGGAGCAGGTTACAACACACGTGGTGGCTTCCATCTCTCTCGGTTCTCCTCCTTTGGGGGAAGCTGACATTCAGGCAGCCCATGGAGAGGCCCTTGTGGTGAGGGTCTCCTGCCCACAGCCATGTGAGGGAGCCTTCTTGCTCCAGCCCCGGTCGAGCCTTCAGATGAGTGCAGCCTTATGAGAAACTGAACCGGGACTGTCAAGCTAAGTTGCTTCCGAATTCCCAGTCTTCCAAAAGTGTGTGACATAATAAACGCATGTGGTTCTGAGCCACTGTCTGGGGGTCATTTGTTATATAGTGAGAACGCATTAAGACACTTGTATGCCAGTATCCCATCCACCAAACTAGGTTCCTTACAGCTTTGGCACAGGGGGCCCTTTAGCCAAATGCTGGATGAAGCTGCAGGCTCAGATCCCAGCTACCCCCTTCCCCACTAGGGAAAGCCAGGCTGGACAACAAGATACTGTGAGTGCTCCCTCAGCTTTCTTCCTATGGCTTCCAGAGCCTGACGTTAATGGCCAGCTGGGCCCCCCTTCCTCTCCTCTGGGCCCTGCCCTGGCCCCTCTTCTTAGCCCAGCCTCCTAGGTGCTTCCATGCAGGCCGCCCTCCTCTGAAAGTGGACGGCCACCCAAATGGCCCCAAGCCCCCAGCCTTCCTGGCCCCATCCTGGCCTGCTTCTCTGGGAGGCCCATGGAGGAGGTGCATGGGCCCCTGTGAAGCTTTCCCCTGCAGTTTGAGGAAACTCCTCGGGTGCAGGAGGGGTATGGGCAGCAGCATAGGGGAAGCTGGGCAGGTCCCTCTGGATGATCATTCCTCGGTCCTAGGATGCATGTGCAAGAGCTGGGGGTCAGCCTGGAGAATGGCCTCCCCTGGTGTGCATTTCCACTGTCCCCCGAAGCCTTGAACAGCCCACCGTCACCCCAGCCCAGTGCTCTGGGCTCTCAGCTGTGGCTGCTTTGGCACATTGCCCTCTGGCTCCAACTTGCCCTCAGCCAGTGTCCCCCAGCACCAGACCAGAGAAGACAGCTTCAAAAAGTCATTTGTGCTGTGAACCTTCTGCTCTCCACCAAGATGGGACTTTACAAGTCCTTTTCCTTGTGTATGGAAAAGGACACCCCCCCCACCCGAGTCTCATCCACCCGGATTAATTCAGAAAAGCTGGAGTCCGCAAACATGCACAGGCACACCCCCTTCCCTTTGCTCCTCTGGTCCCGTTTACTTTCTGCAGTGGCGCTCAGCTCTGCGACCTCAGCGGCAGCCTTGACTGTGACTGGGGCCCAGAGGCCGCTGGAAATGCAATGCTCAACCCCCCGTCTTCCTGTTCAGTACTGCAGAGGTTCTGGTGGCTGTGAGGACATCATTTCCTGACAGTCCCAGGCCCATACCCTCAAAATTAGCATCTAGATTTGAGGCTCCCCAGAGCGGGGGCCCTCCTGCTGGAGTGGGCCCCATGCCCCCAGGGTGGTACTCCCCCAGGGAGGTGGCGTTTGCAGGACGGAAGCTGCCCTGCCTTGGTTTTACAGGTGACACCAGAGTGCCCCCGTCTCCCTGGACAACAGCCTCATGCGAGCAGAGAACACACGGTGGAGAGGAAGAGAAGGGGTCTGTTTTGGGTGAGTCCATGCCAACTGTCCAGCGTTGTCGACTACTTGTGAATCTTCAGGATCAAGTCCCCATGGTGTGATTAATAGTGGCATTCAGATTCCTGCTGGGAAAGACCTCTGGTCCCTAGGGAGGCCGTTGAGCCTAATCAAACTGCCTCCCCACTGGAGGGAAGCATCCGGGCTCACTGGCTGTCACCTTGACACAGTAGCACGTGGAGCCTGGCGGCCCTCACCTGCTCCAGTATCTCTCAAGTGTTAACCCCACGGTGGTCCTTTCCGAAGCGGCTGACATGCCCTTCACACCCCCACCAATACTGCTTTCCTAACACCCCGCCCCGCAGAGCTTTGCACTGTGTGAGTGGTGGCCCCCAAAGGTAGCGCTCCTCATCCCGGGCACCTGTGTTACCTCAGAAGCTAAAGGTCCTGCTGGTGTGATTAAGAATCTGGAGATGCAGAGAATATTCTGGATCACCCCAGTGCCATCACAAGACTGCTTATCAGAGAGGCAGAGGAAGATGATTCACATTGAGAGGAGGTGACGTGGAGGCGGAGACGAGTGACAGGGCCACAAGCTAGGGCCACTAGATGCCTAAGGAGGCGAGGGATGGATTCCGCCCTGGAGCCTCGGGAGGGAGTACCACTCTGGTGACGCACTGGTAGGGGTCCAGTGAAGCTGATTTTCAACTTGGGCATCCAGAGTGTGAGAGAACGCAGTTCTGCTGTTTCGAGCCACCACACCAAGTCTGTGGCAGCTTGTTAGAGTCGCCACGGGAGACCAACACGCCCAACTCGCAAGCCATGTGTGTGTCCTGGTGGGGCCCTCACAGGTGGGGCCCTGCCACCGCCGAGAAGCCCTGCGTGCTTGCAGGCGTGCCGGGAATTCATCCTGGGGCAAAGGGGAGCTTTGAAGCAGGGGAGCGACTGGATCGGACTCTCATGAGAAAGGTCACTGGCTCCTGAATGGACGAGAAGCAGGGCAACGGGAGGGGGATGTCCCTGTCCCCCCCACCCCTGGGCCCTCGTGAGGAGACTGGGGAGGGCAGGGTGTACGATCGACACTTGTCAGCTGGGCTGAAGAGGAAGAAGATTCTCTGGATCTTTTCTTAATGCGTTTGTTGAATCTGGGAAGCTTAAGGTAAAGGTTCTCAGGGCTTCGAGACTGAAAAAGCACATTTCCTCTCTGTTTACTTGCAACGTCCGCACCTGAAATGAGCTTTCTCCTGGGAATAAAATCCCAGGCCCCCTGGGCAGGGGGAAGGGGAGACAAGCAGCCCCCACCTCCCATGTGCGGGTGAAAAGGCACTGTGTGTGTCTTCCCTCCGACCAGCCCGCAGGGGCTCCTGTGGCAGTCGGGCACATGGGCCCCGGGCTCGGCTCACACCTCTCTGACTCACTGCTGTGGAAACAGGGCCCGGGGACTTGACTTCTTGGAACCTCAGTGTCTTCTTTGACATGGAGTGGAAAAGGCAATTATGTAAAGGCGTGGCATATTGTGGGGGCCCCCAGAACGTGGTGTTCGGTGAGTGTCCCAAGAGGACAAACGGCCCCTCCTGGAGGTCCCTGTGCCAGCCATGGAGGTGAGGCCTGTACGTGTGACCGGAGTTCAAGAGGCTGCCAGATCGAGTGCTTGGTGCCTGGCCTCTAATTCCGGCCCGGCCTCCAGCCGGCCACAGGGCCTTGTCCACGACGACTGCCACCCTGAGCCAGCGTTCTCTGTGTTACATGCACACCACTGTCTCTGCTTACCCCAGTGTGGGCCCCAAGGGCTCGTGGGATACTAATATAGGCAGTGGAATTTTCTAGAGTGCACAGAGCTCTCTGTACCCAAGGAAGAAAGCACTCTCGCCTTGGGTCCGGGGTGGCTGGTGCATCGGACGTGGGGAAATGTGGGGAAGGGTAGGTGATCAGAAGGTAGGACCGACGTGTGTGCCTGGGAAGGAGGCAGAAAGTAAATCCATCTCTGTGTGTGTTGCCTCCTGCCACCTAATGCTACAATCTGCTTGAGCATTTCCACTGCCATCTGTCAGCAGCCTGAAAATATATGGCCTTATTCTGTCCTGTTGCCTGTGTTTACATCTGGTTAGCAAGACTTAGCAGGGAGGTAAATCTTAGGGGGAGGTTGCTGGCAGCAGGGCCCGATGGTCCTCACAAACCGCATTTTGTACCGAGCCTTTGCTTTGATTATTTACATTTAAAAAATATGTATGGAGCACTTCCTATCCACCCAGAATGAGACATACTGTTATCTTATCCGAACCTCACTTTACGCCTGTGAAGGTAGGCATTAGGCCCATTTTATAGATGAACCTCAGAGAGTGGGTCAGGACTTTTTGGTGGCGAGGGATAGCAACTGCAACTCAAATTTGGCTTCAGAATAAAAAAGGGAGTTTATTGGCTCGTGGAACTGGCAAGTAGCGCTGGTTCCAGGCAAAGCTAGATTCGGGACTCTGGTGACCTCCACACTTCCCTCTGTGGGTTTCACTCCCAGATTTTCTTTACACTAGATCCCCACCTATTCCACATGAAAAGTAGCTTTCCTTTCTCACTGATCTTTGCCAAAGAACGGATCGTGTCCACAGCCTTGACCCAATCCCTGAGTGCTAGGAGTTTGGAAGGCTCTGATTGGTCAGGTCTGGATGGTGAACCCAGCCCTGACCCAATCCCTGAAGGCCAGGAGTGGGGAAGGCTCTAATTGGTCGGGTCTGGATGGTGAGCCCAGCCCAACCCTGACCCAATCCCTGAGTGCCAAGAGTTTGGAAGGCTCTGATTGGTCGGGTCTGGATGGTGAGCCCAGCCCAGCTGTTGCGGCTGGTCAGATCCTAGAAACCCAAGAACTAAGAATGGGGATGCTGCATCTTGCAAGAGGCTCAACAGGGTACTGTTGGAGGAAGAGTGTTAGAAATAGCGGCCATCCACTAGAGACCCAGGTTAGGTGGCCTGGGTGTCACACGGGAACACAGCCCAGACTTTAACCTGGAGCTGGCTGGTTTCAAAGGCCTTGTCACTTGAGTGGGCAGTGACTCTTGTCCCCAGCTACACATTAGAATCAGGGCAGGAAATGAGTTAAAACAAATACGGAGATCCGGGCCCCACCCCCTGAACAAAGAAATGAGATGCTTTGGGGGAGGGCGGGGTGTGGGCATCAGTAGTTCTTAGAACACCCCAGGTGACTGTATTGTGCAAAGTCTAGAACTGGTGGATTAGGTCACCTTTCCCGTCCCTGGCTATATGCTGTAGACCATTCAACATTACAAGGGTAACCCAGAACCCAATCTGGGCGAATGCAGGGGGATAGTGAGCAGGTGCCTGGGAGCCCTGGTACATGACCTTGTACTGGGCGTGAAGGTGGCGCAGGCTGTGTCAGAATGGAAGCAGGGCTTCTCATCTGAAGCGGGGTGGGCACGCTGGCTCCCCTTTCTCACCTTAAGCATCCTTAGCTGTAGCGTGTAAGTTATTTTAGCAATTGCCTAGTTGGCAATGCACACCTTAGGAGAGTGAGAAACATCTCAGCCCTGGGCAAGTGGTGCTCCTCCCTGCCGCTTGCTGAGGGAGCCCAGCCAGGACTGCGGCTGGAAGCAGGCTTGCTGGGAAAACACCAGGCAGCCCGGCTGCTCCTGGGTCTCCAGGCCACCCATGTCACCTACCTCTCTTTAAAAGGGAAAATTTCAAAACGTACCTACTGAGGCACCTGCTTCTTCCCCTGCAGTGAGGCAGTGGAAGGAGCCGCCGGCTCCCCTGGCCACCTCCCTCCACCACTGCTCAGATGGGCTGACCCGCCTCCTCCTTCCCGCCCTGCCTCCTCACCTGCTCAGAACCACTATGGCGGAAAGGGGACCCTCACTGCTGCTGTACGTACCAGTCACCATCTCTGCAGTGGGGCAGAGAGAGTCTCCCAGAGGCTCCGTGACTTGCCCAAGGTTGGGTGGGAGCCAGCTCCTGGCACAGAGTCCCGAGTCCCCCCCGCTTTCCTGCAGCCACGGTCCTCGCTCTCTGCCCCATGTGCCACTTAGAGTTCCTTAATGCGCCACGGATCTGCTCCTGTCAGCCCACACCGGTTATCTGAGACCCACGTTTCTGCCTCACTCACCGTGTACATCAGCGCTTGTAGGGCCCCGCCCGTCTCTGCGACGCGATCCAAACTCCCAGCAGCTCCGGCCACGTGCCCCCTCTTCCCCAAGAGACCACTGGCGCACTGGTTCACTCTGGTTTTCAGCAAGGTCCTTTATTTATCTCCTGTTCCCCCAAGCACGGCACATGAGCTCAGGTAGCCGGGTACCCGTGTGGGCTGTGGGCTTTGTAAACGGCGAGCAGTCAGTATGTATAGAAATCATGCACCTCGGTGATTCTTCGACAAGATACTTAATGAGTAGAAAGATTTCAGGTGTGTTGGAAACTGCTGCCCTGTCCCGCATTCTGCTCACGGAAAAAGATCGGTGCAGAGATTTTACTCAAATGGAGACAGGTTTTCTTTGCTCACTGGCCAGTAACTGCCTAGGGCGTCTCGGGTCATGGTCACTTGTGACGGCCGCTCCTCCCGTCTGTTCCGACGGAACTCTGGACCTGTACGTGTGACCAGCTGTACATCCCCCGCGGCTCCGTGGCTTCATAAATTGGACACTGCCCATAATACATGATTCAGAAAAGGCATCTCTAGGACGGCTGGAGGCTACTCTTGCACACCTCAGCTCACAGGAGAATGTTTCCAGAATTTGTGCCTCCAGCTGGCCACGTCCTCCACAGGAGACCAGAAAGCCAGCTCCGCCGCTGTGGGTCTTTTGGGTCTGTAGGTCTTCCCAAAGGCCTCGCTCACACCCCTGGCTTGGGTCGCCGTCACCCGGCGTGCACCCCTGCGCAATGGCAAAGACACGGGGCCGACAGCTCCACTGTCTTGGAGTCCGGCACTTGAACATTTATGTACAGACAAATAAATGGAAAATCAGAGGCAACAGAACTCCAAAGCAAAAGAGACACTTTTTTGGTCAGATCGACGATTCCAGTCTTGCCAGAGAAAGGTGTTGCTGGAATGTCACAGGCTGAGCGCGCGGTCTCCCCGCATCACAGCTCCGACCAGCCACCCTGCTGGTCTGAACGCTCATCGCCGTGGACTCGGAAGCAGCTGCATGAGGAATCTTCCTGGACCGGTTTGGCAGTAGGGCTTCTGTCGGCAGTGAGGTGACTGGATCACACGTTCGGCAGCTGATCCGTGGGAGCCCCGACTTGGCTCTCGAGGACACCAGCCTCGGCTTGGAAGGAAAGCCGTGTTTACAGAGGAGCGTCCAGTCCCACCAGCCGGATGCTCCCCGCCTTCAGGGACCTGATGGGGTTTGGGAGTGAGGTGAGCGATGGTGACAAGTCCGCTCAGGCCCGGCCGTGCGCACCGCCCCACTGGGTCCACCCTGCCCGTGAAGCCGGCCGGGTGTGGGGACGGCAGACTCTCCCCCTGCCCCGGGCTGACTATGGGTCCCCTGTGTGATCATGACAGCCACAGAGGCCAAGGTCTCTAGCTCTCTGGTTTGCAGTTTTTTGTTTTGTTTCAGGTGTTTTTCTTTTAAGATGACCACAAGGAGTTTTTACGTGATTACATTCAGACAGATAACCGCTTGGTTACCCTATTCGAGAGCAATGAAAAAACCAGGTACGCAACACAGCACAGACGACAGTCACATCAAGGGCACTGAGCCCCGGTCACAGAGCAAAGTAACGTGCTATTAGGCAGAAAGGAATCGCAGAAGCAAATGACTGGAAGGAAAAAAAAGAAAAATCTAAGGAGATACAAGCTGAAAATTTCCCATTTACAATAACCAAAGGAAAGAGGGACCCCACGTGACCTCAAAACCCCAAATAAGAACTTTCTGGTGAGGCAGGTTTCAGAGCATGGAATCACAGCATGGGTCGGGGCTGGACTGTACCCCAGTCTGCCCAGGCTGACCCGCGGCCACTGTCGCCGACTCCAGCACAGGAAATGTTCTCATCGTCCCGGAGCAAAGATGAAATCCAGGGCCTGCCGTTCGGCTGCTGCCACATTGGGATGCCACAAATCCACCATGAAAACCACCCGTGGTCCATCCTCCGCTGAACCTGGGGGGGGGGGGCGTGCAAGAGAGGAGAGGTTCGAAGCGGCCTGGAGCCAGGACCCACGCAGCGCTGGCCCCCACAGTTAGCTTTCAGGCAGGGACCCATCCTGTCCCCTGGCATGGATCGGGACGTATGAAAAGAGAGGGCAGAAGGAGGCAGGGGTGAGTAAGTGGTGGGCGGAGCACAGAGGATTTTTAGGGCAGTGGAGCTATTCCGCATGATCTTGTCAGGGTGGATCCGCGTCACTATTTGTCAAAACCCACAGAACATACAGCAGCAAGAGTGAACCCTAACGGAGACTACAGAGTTGAATTAATAATAACGTGTCAATATTGGCTGTCGCTTATAACAAATGCACCACACTAAAGTAAGATGGTAACAAAAGGGGAAATTGTGTGTGTGTCAGGTGGGAGTGGTATATACTTTCTGCTCAATTTTTCTGGAAACCTAACAGCGCTAAAAAATAAAGTCTATAACTTAAAAAAAAAAAAAAAGGCAGCCACTCACCTTCGTGGAATGCAGTGTGCAGGAAAGAGTCATCAAAGAGGAGGCAGCGTCCTTCTGCCCAACACTGGGGCTCTCCCCCCACCACCAGCTCACAGCCACTTGGAGTTTTGAGACCTTTGGGGGGGAAAGGAGAGAAAAGAGAATGAAGGCAGGTGGGATGGGGGATGGCCTGTTTTGGTGTGAATGCTCAACTTCTGAAGCGCCCGACCTTCTGCCTCACCCCTCGGAGCCCCGTTTGGGGTGGGGTGGAGGTGCTTCCACAGAGCAAACACAGGCTGCCTATCACTGAGCTCCGGGGAAAAATGCATTTTTCCATTGGCTTAATCTGTTCTGGGTCATGGGCTGCTCAGTGAAGGCTTGCACTGCACTTCTGAGACTCCTGAAGCCCATCTGTGGACCGCCTGTGTTAATTGAGGAAGGCCAGGTTCACAACCCGCCTGGCCCAATAAACTATTCCAGTCCGGTCTCCAGGGCTGTTTTGGTTGAGATGAAACCATGCCCTCCTCTTTGCGTTCCAAGCTTTAAATCCATGTTGGGGCCTGAGGATGGCATGTTCTTAGTTTAAGCTCCTCTGGCCGCCCTCTGGGACACTGAAGGTCACCCCTAAGGCCATGCCTGAGCTCCACAGGGAAAGAGGCTCACACCTTCGTAAGGAGCCATCCGCTCACAACGGCGAGCACATAAGGTGCCAAGTTTGGGCGCGTAACCACGGAAAGCAGGCCTGGCTGAAATGCTGCTGTGTGCCCACTCTCACGTCCCTGTCTCCCACCCCAGGATCTGAGGGAACATCCGGCCCCTGTCACTGCCTGGACGTCTGTAAATGGAGGCACCACCACAGCCGTCAAAGAGATTCCCGGGGGGCTGGGTGGGCCCCACGGCTCTCAGGAAGGACGCAGCCGGAGGAAGCGGGTCCCTGGCAGAGGGGCTGGGATCGTGGTGGTCTTGCCCATCTTCGGGGACTACGGGCACAACCGTGACGCAGGACCAGCTGGCACTGCCCCCCCTCCAATTGACTCCTTAGGATGAACATGAAACAGAGTTCTCGCGAACAGAGCGTTTTCACGCACTCCTTGCACTGGAAACGGACAGCTCCTGGAAGCACGTGTGCAGGAGGAATTCACACAGAGGAGTGGCAAGGACAGGGGACTTGGGGTGCCGTGGAACTCTGGGCAGGTCACCTCACCTCTCGGAGCCTGTAAAGAGGGAACAGTAGTGTACCCACCTTCGGGGCTACGTGACCACTGTCCTTGCCACCTAGAGCATACAGACTGCCTGAGTGCAGATTTGGCCTAATCGGCCCTTTTCAGACCTCCCTTCACCCCCTCTCCAGATGGAGCAGCTGAGATTCAGAGAAGTGACGTGACCTGCCCGAAGTCTGCTATTCAGTCCTGGTGAGGACCTGAGGTCTGAATCCAAACCCACCTGGCTCCACAGAATGGACTCTAATGACACTGGACAGTATGTCAGTAGTCGTGGTATAAAAGTGATTGTCCATTCTTGTAGTTAAGGTTTCCACTCTCAATAGGACATGTCACTGAATCGGGCGAGAAGGAGCGTTCTGACTCTGGAACCATGCTCTCCCATCTCCCGCTACGGGTAACAAACAGCTGGGGAGGGGGGCAGGGGGCGAGGTTAGGGCTGTGATGGGCCCGGGGGGACAGGGAGAGAGCCCTCGCTGACCGGTTCGGGTGGATGAGGCCATTAGGACTCGGTGGCTCTCTGCAGGGACCCTCCACCCCAGGGCTTCAGAAAGCAGCTCTCCTTTCTCTGGGCCACTAAATGATTCATCGCCGTGCACCACGGCACACAGAAAAATGGTCTGGTCTGCTGGCTTGACAGCCCCCTGCTTACTTTCTTCCGCCTTCCCCTTCCTCACGCCCCGGCCTTCTAGCGGCCCCCATCCCTGCCTACTGCCCGCACACCAGCTTAGTCGGCAGAGATGATCAATACTTTCCCAGAGAGAGCGTTCCGGTGGCTCTTGGGCATGGAGATAGGCCCCACGTCCTCTGGCTGAGGACTTGCTGTTTGTCCCCACCAACCACCCAACGAGGCAGGCCAAAGGTGCAGAAAGGGCTCCGTGCGCCAGTGGCCCCCACCTCAGGAGGCCGGGGGCTGGCACTCGGGTGGGCAAGGCGAACACAAGCGGCTCCGCCAGTCCCAAGCAGCTAGGCGGCCCAGAAACCCAACACCATGCTCGTGAAAGGCACGGGGAGTCTAATTGTGCTTCTTGGGCAAGAATTTGCTGAATATGCTAATGCATTTTCATCTACCCTTTCCTGAGGGTTGGCCATGTGGAAGGACATCTGCCTCCCCAGTCAATCTGCCTCGTGAGCGTCAGAGGTCGCTTACTGGAGGTCTGTGGCCCTGCGGTCGGGATGTCCCAGCCCCACGGCCGGAGCTGTCCCACGGCGCTACGTGGGGTCCAGACCGGGTGACGCCACCTCTAGAGGCGGCTTGGAGTGGTCCCTGGACCACCAGTGAATGGACTGGAGGGCTGGGGTTTCAGGTGTCTGCGGGGACAGCTCCACGAGTCACACCTCAGATGGAAGGCAGCAAAAGGGGACAAAGGTTGGTAATTCAAGAGCACGGTTCAGGAACTGCGGGTGCCTCCTGCACTCCGGCCGGGTAGACTGGCCCAGGCGTGGCTGCCAGGGACACACCAGGCTCACTTCCTCTCTGGCGACACCCAAGGTCACGGGGGTCGAACCCACCTTTGTTTCATTCCGGGGTGGACATGAACGTGCGCATGACAGTGGAAAGAAGGAAACGCTGAGCAAACCCAACCAGGGCGCTTGCCCTGGCCACGGGGAAGTGGCCACAGTCCAGCAGGACTCCTTCCAAGAGAACATGACACGGCCCAGTTTTTCTGGTGGCAAGAACTAGCTGGGCTGAGAAGGCAATGACAGGTTGCACCGAGGGCCGGTGGGGGCATGGTTTACGCTCAAGTGCACGACAGGCATTCGTGCCCAGGACGCAAAGCCTAGGTCTTCTGCACCGCCCCCCCTACCCCCCGCCTTGCTACTCAACACACCTGCCTGGAATTCTACCTCAGTCCGCAGATGCCCTTCCCTCTGGGTCACTCTGAAGCTTTTGAAAAACATCCAAAGAAAACCTTTGAAGAAAGCACAGCACTGCACTCCATGGCCCACAGCCTCAATCCCAAAGCCAGGCATGGTGGGCTCCCCTCTGTGGCTCGCTCCCACCCTGGACTTGGCAGCCAGCCACGTCTGGGGCTCGGGGGGGGGAAGGCTCCTCCGCTTCACCCTGACGGCTCCAGCATCCCACCTGCAGCCCCGCACGCTCGGATCTGAGTGGACCCTGGGGCCCTGCACGGCGACCTTACTGATGGCCACCTCACCCCCTCGATTAATCAGAGTGCCCTTTGCCTGACTGCCCTCTACCTGCCCGTACTCTTCACGTGCTACTTCATATCCTCCAGAGAGCCCCTGGGCACATACTGTTACCCCATGCTAGAGGCTCAGAGTTTCGGGGTCCCAGCCAAGATCACTCGGCAGATGGGGTCGACAGAGCTGAGTCCAGGGGCGCTTACTTCCGAAGTCTGATCATTTCCTACTGTTTCCTGAGGGCCCAGGTCTTAGGGATCCTTTCTTAGACTGTCCAGCATGGGTTTCATCACAGAAGCTACTAGTTACCACTGCTGTAGGCCAAATAACCACAGAAGATACCACTTTATTTAACCCTGTTGGCGATCCTGAGGTGAGGGCTACCTCCCCATTTTACAGATGAGGAAACTGAGGCACAGAGAGACTCTGTTACTTGCCCAGAGTCCCAGGGCTGACCACAGAGCCAGGCCGCCTCTCCCCTGCCCTGCCTCGGCTCTTGAAACACTCAGGGTGTCAACTGCTTGAATCTAGTTGTTTTTTAAAACAGCGAAGCCCTCAGGACCCCCACATGGGGCAGGGGAAGCAGAGGGCTCCGGGGGAAGTGGGGCTGCAAGGCCCAGGGCATCCGGCTCAGATCCCCCCAGGCTGCCCTAAGATTCCCCTACAGAACACTCATGAGCCCCCAGCTCCAGCCTAGACCGGGGCTCCTCCGCATGGGCTTTTTCTTCCTCTGCTCCGAAGCCAAGTCAGCCAATGCTGCAAACTTCCTGAAGCCAACCTTGCCCGGGCTCTGGGCACGCCCTCCCCACCCCCCCCCCAAGTCTGGGATGCTAACTGGGGGTGCCAACCCATTATCATGACTCACCAGGAACAAGGCATTCTGGGGAACGAACGTCCCTGTGTACTGAGTTGTGGTAAAGCCGAACTAAAGGGTGAGTACTCCACGTCCGGCTCCGTGTGAGTCAGTGCTTCACAACACACGTTCTCTCATCAGACCCTCCAGGTAACTCCATGGGGGATGAGCTTTTTAACCTCTCCCTTCTAAACGGGGACACGGAGGTCCAGGGAGGAGAAGTGACTTGCCCCAAGGAACACGGCCAGCAGGCGGTGGGGCCAGGATGCAAGCACGGCCGAGCTGACTCCGATCCGTTCTCAGAACCACTGCCGCGCACGTTACCGAGTGCCCTAGAATCTGAATAAACTCGGCGTTAACACCCAGCATGACTTCACCCTTGATTCGGAAGGGACCGGGGCATGTTTTACAGCTGCCCGATGTCGGTATGAACCTGCGATCGCTGTAACAGCCTCTGGCCCTCGAGCTACGCTGTCCAGTACAGTAGCCGCTAGCCACGGGTGCCTCTTTAATTCAGATGAAGGTAAGAATTCCATGTTTCGCCGGCACCAGCCCCATTTCAAGCACTCAATGGTCACCCATTGCTAGAGACTACCGTACTTGGACGGTGCGGATGGAGACCATTTCCATCACCGCAGAAAGATCCCCTGGACAGACCTTCTGTCAGATCATACTGCTCCCAAGTTCCTTTTTTGACTCAATCCCTGTGGTCAAAACCGTTTGCACGCAATCCCTCAATCTTTGACAGAAGTACAGTGCAGTGAGTGAACGGGCACGATTCTGGCTGCCCGGGCAGCCGTGTCCGGCAGGTGAGACCCCATCCCCGCAACATACCTAAGTGGCACCGGATGCGGATGTTGGTGGGGCCATAGTGCTCTGTTATCACAGTCCCCGGGCTCAGCACGGAGATGCACGCGTTCCCAAAAACATTGTTCCCAATGCAGGTCCGAAGGCTTCCGAGCAAGCGGTACGTCCGTGGGCACTTCCTGCAGTTTCTGGGAACGCAAACCCCCTGATTGACCAAGTAAAAGGTGACCCACTCCCCGCTGGGGGTGCTGTTCATTTTCCATCCTTGCGGGAGGCTGCAGTTTGAGAAAGCTTTGTAGAGCGTCTCAAACTCGCACAGGATGGTCTGGAAGTTCCGTTCCAGCAGCTCCACGTCGTGCTTCTGCGCGTCCCGGGAGAAGTAGGGCGTGCTGGGGAGGTCGGGCAGGAAGAAGACCTCGGGCTTCTGGATGGAGGGCCGGCTGTTGAGGTAGCGGCCCTGCTCGCGGATGCCCTTGTGGATGCGGCCCATGCCGGACCAGGAGTACCGCTTGGCGTACTCCTGCAGGTTGTGGTAGAGCTTCTGGTTGAGGCCCTCGTTGTGGGCACAGCGCACGCACTCGGGGGACTGGCAGTACACGTACCCGTTCTGCAGCCCGTTGGTGTCTGCGCCCTGCATCAGGGAGTTGACGGACGCGTAGGGCCGGGGCTGCTCGCGGCCCACGTGGTAACAGTACCACACGAACAGGACCAGCAGGCAGGCCACGGTGACCACGGCGGTGGTGTCGCAGTCCCGCACCGACTGGATGCCCGTGGCGATGCAGTCCCGCAGGCCGTCCAGCGACCAGCTCCAGGCCACCAGCCACTCGAGCGACATCTTGGGGGAGTTGGCGTTGGGCGGGGGGCGGAGCAAGGTCAGACAGTCAGTCCTCGGGGGTCCCAAGGGCACCCACACCATGCAGCTTAGCATGGGGGGGAAGGGGCGTCGGGGGCCGGGGGAGGCATGGCTGCCGCTGTTCTTCGGATCCCGCCAAGGGTGGCATTCACCCACATCTGGGCTCAGCACCCCGCTCCTGGCAAAAAAGTCACTGCAGGTTGGGCGGAAGGAGCTGCTTTCAGTCACACTAGCAAGTGGGGTCGGTCACCGTGAAACAATTTTCAAACCTGAGAGGAGAAAAGAAAGGTAAACCAGCATAAATTTTTATACCTGGAAAGATCCTCAGCTGAAATGTAAAATCCCAGATCCTTCTGGAAGGTCCTTGTGGGTAGGGGACACACTTCTCAATCTTGGCTATTCTCTCCCCATTTTACCACACCCCCCTACCCCGGTTTCCCAAAAGGCCAGTGGTGAATAATCTGCATCCAGTACTGACAATTACACAAGCCTCACCTATCTGTGTCACCCTTAAGGGGTGTGATCAGCCCCATTTTACAGGTGGGGAAACCGAGGCCCTGAGAGGTCCTATACCTCACCCACGTTCACGCGGCCAGGGCAGGGACTGCAGGGGTGATGTCTATCCACAGTAGGCGTTTCATAACTACTTGTTCTCCTTCAGTCTCTGTACCTTTACAGAGAGATATGGATTCAAAAGCATCTTAAAAATGGCAAAGGAGGGGCATGTGGCTGGCTTAGTGGGGCGTGCGACTCTCAATCTCGGGGTCAAGAGCTCGAGCCCCAGGTTGGGCATAGAGATGACTTAAAATAAATAAATAAATGATTCCTAAAAAATGGCAAAGGAACCATAAAACTGCACGTTCCCCATTTTACTTTCTCTTTCGCTTCGCTTCATCATTCTTACTTAATCTCTCTTGCCCTGCTGACAGAGGCTGGGTTTAACTCAAGCTGGAAGGGGAGGTGGGCTCTTGGGGGTCGCCCCCATGGCAGACACAGGGCATTTTCTGTCTGTCCGCTCGGGAGACTACTCACTGGTCTCACCCACAGGTTAGGAGAAGAAGTGATGGGGGAGAATGGAAACAGAAGCCCACTCAGGTCTCTTGTCTCCAAAACAGACAGGAGCGCCGTGCCAAGTCTCCCGCCAATGGTTCGGGCCAGTGTCTGGCACCCTGGTTACTCTAATAACCTAAAAGTATGATCAGAGCCCAGCAGCCATGTTGCCCGTGTCTACAAAACCCTAGCCGTGTTTCCCAGCTGAGACCCTTTGTCCAGCCCGGTTTTTCTAATCTGAGAAAAGCCAGATCTACAATCTCCCACAAGCCTAACATGCTCCCTCAGCGCAAGGGGCCGAATAATTCAGAAAAATCGTTTTGTGTGCTACCTTCTCTCTTGGGAACAGAAGGCAACTGAAAAACTGGGAAAGCTGTCCCCTCTCCTTTCTCTGGGGACTACATTTGGCCAGAAAATTCTTGGGAGGTGGCAGAGAGGCCAAGAACCCAAACCGGAGGTGGGCTGGACCGTGGGTGGGACACTTCCCTCCGTCTCAGTTCCTTCATCTCCAAGATGTGGTCATACTCATCTCCCGGGATGTCACATGATGACAGATGCAAAGCACTTAGGGTGTCACAGCGAACATTTAACATGTGCTTAGATGTGTGGCACCCCATGTTGATCAGCCAGCAAAGCAAAGGCGAGGCATTGGGGACAGGTATTGCAGGACTAGGGACCCTAAAGGCAAATTCTGGATACTCTCATTGCCATGCATCTAAACTGACTTTTATTTGTCCCCAGACTTGCAAGGCTAAAAATGAAAGAGAAGCCTTAGGTGCTCATTAACTGCCTACTTGCATCTTCCCAGCTTAGGTCAAATTAAGAATCACTGGACTATAATGTTTAGCAAGTCAAAAACACACAAGCTAGATATTCATGGCCGTTTTTATGTTTTTAGGAAAAATACAAAAGTGGGGAGGGTAGCAGCTCAATTTTTTTTTTTTCCTCACACATTCTCAATTTCTTCACAGATCTGGGCCCCACTGGATGGAAACAGACCCCTCTGTGCCCCTGGTTCTCTCCTAGCCATATACCATAATCGTCACATATTCCCTCAAAAGGGGAAGGCAAAGAAAATGCAAAGAAAATCCGGGATGATTTTCCAGTGTTTTGTTTGCAAGCCTGTCTCCCAACCAGAACCCCAGGATTCCTGAAATTCAGTGTGAAACTGTCATCTGCGTGATAAACAAGCGCTTTTACTAAAAGGATTCCCACCCACCCCCCCCACTCCCTGAGCTCAACCCGTAATTGGAACTTTTAAACTCAGTCTCTCAGAAGAGATTTCTCTTCAATGAGAAGTGAGATGGTGATAACTTAACAAACACCTGTTAAGTGTCAGTCCTCATCAGCTCTACTAATCGCTTAACTCAAGCACAATGAAACTTGGAAGACAGGGCGGATGATAAGGGGATCTCTCTACTGGCTCATCCCCCTCCTGGGGGAAGCCTCCTTCTAGTTCTAGACAACGCCAGCCGTGAGCACTCCCTAGGCTGAGCTATAAACAAAAGATAGCAAAAGATCCTGATGCCCTGAACCCAGCTTCGGATCCTGTTCTCATAAAGGGTACTGACAGCCAAAGTTAGAGCTTTTCTTACCTGCCGCTTCCTTTTAGCCAAAATACACTGGCAGGCCCCTGAGCCCAGAGGTGGATTGAAGAGCTCAAGGCTGAAATGTGACACTAAAAAAACCCTTCCATTTGGAGGGTGACTGGCAGCTTATTAAGTACTGGTTCCAACATTTGACCCTCACAGCACCCAGGGACAACCACCAAAGCTCCAGCGGTAAGGGCATGGATTCTCTCCCCCTCCCCAGTTCCTGGCTCAGGGACCGCAGTAACTTCCAGTTTCCTTCACACATCTGATCATTTGCAACTGTTTCATATCTGTCCTCCTTAGGGACAGGGACCTGTCACTGCAGTTCTGCCCTTTAATAACTCCGATCGTAAAGGTCAGTCAGCTCTGGGGAATAGGGTCCAAATGCATGGCCAACTGGTGAGCAAGTCCAGTGAAATATAACTTTGGATAGGATCAACATCTGGGGGACACACTCAGCTCTAACCTGGCTAATGGCGTTCACCTTACAATCCAAGAGGCTGATCAGTGCTAAAGAGCTTCTGGTCACTCTCAGGGTGTGGCCAGGCCGCCCTAGAAGTCCTCCCTAGGAACAGGGCAGAGCAGGGCAAGGTGTGTGATGCAGGTCACCCCCTCCACCCAGGACCCAGTGAACTGCCCTGGGACCAGCCCTCCCCCATGGGCAACTGGAGACCTCCCCTCCTCACTTTCTGGGCCAGCTTTTTCAGCATCCACCCACTCCGGAGATGCCGAAAGTGGGGGGGCAGCAGATGGGTGAACCCAGATGGTGACCACCAGGAGGTCAGGGGAGGAGGGGGATGGGACCACGGAAAGGGGAACATTGCCAGGAAAAGTGGGCAATCAGCTAAAGATTAGGGAAGGTGGCTTATGGTGACAGCTCATGGGACGGGGGAGGGTCACCTCGGGAAATATGGGAAGTGGGTGACGCTCAGGGCTGGGGGGAGGGGGAGAGCAGGCAAGGAAAAGGAGCGGGGAGGAGGGTCACGAAGAGGGTGGGGGCGCCGCGATGGGGAAGGGGCTACGAGGAGGGTGCTAAGTGGTGATCACATCCCGCCGCCAACATAGCCCCGGCGGCGGCGCTCTGCACGCAGCGAGCACCGGGCGGCGGGGCCCCTTGGCCCGGCCGGGATGCGGGGCGCGGGCGGGCGCCGGCGTCCCCGAGCATCCCCCAGCGGCCGCGTCGCCGTGAGGACCGCGGGCCTGCAGCCGTCCGGCCCCCGCCTCCTTCCCCTCTCCCGGGGGGGTAGCCGCTCGGCCGCGCCGTCTCCCCCGCCACCCCCCGCAGCCCCCCGGAGACGCCGCTTACCTGCGCCCGGGCGCGCGGGCGGCGGGGGCGGACGCTGGGGCCGGGGCGACGCCGCCGCCCGAGGGCGCGGACGCGCAGACGCCCCCTGCCC